>NW_027397063.1:44241281-44384618 GCF_003265705.2 Callorhinus ursinus
ACTGTTTTCCAGAGTGGCTGCACCAGCTTGCATTCCCACCAACAGTGTAGGAGGGTTCCCCTTTCTCCGCATCCTCGCCAACATCTGTTGTTTCCTGACTAGTTAATTTTGGCCATTCTGACTGGTGTGCGTTGGTATCTCATTGTGGTTTTGATTTGGATTTCCCTGATGCCAAATGATGTTGAGCACTTTTTCAATGGGCAGAAGACATGAACAGACATTTCTGCAATGAAAAAGTCCCCAGTGGATTTTTAAGGAAATACCCCCCTTCAAGCCTCTGCACTTGTCTCAGTCATGATTTACAAAGTGAAAGAGACTTGAAATCTCTGCCCTTCAAAAGAGGAAAATCATTAGTCTGTCTGCCCTACACCTGGAATTAATGAGATAAAATAATAAATTAGAGCTTCACATTTTCTCTTGATTTTCCATCTATTGTTTTTTTCTATCAGCACGTGGCGAACTTCAACAGGAACATAGCACTATCTGAAATTAAAGTTTTAAAAACATCCTCAGGTTGTGCTCCACCTTCTCAGGTACAGCAAGACTATCAACACACCAGAAGCAGCCGATTTAAAATAATTTCTATTTTTGGTTGATAAAATGCTCCTCTGGTGATGTTCTAATTCCAGATTTCATTAGCTTCTAATGGAGAAATGATGATATAAACTTAGACCTGATGCATTTTCCCAGAAAGAAAAGAACAAAGCTGTGTTTGTGACTGCCTCAGAATGTTGTGCTGCGTCTCCTCTGTGATAGACAAGTCTGAGTTTACACCTTTTTTAAGACTCAGTGGTGTTATCTTATTGACTAAAAGGAACACGAAGTACTGATAAGGGAAGGAGAAAGTGGTAGCCTTTCCTTATCAGGACATTCTGTTAACTTGCCAGATAGCAAGTAGATGGGGGTGGGTATATTTTAGGAAAATGCAAAGACTCCTAAGGTTATTCATGACATTTTCAAAGAGAAAATTTGTTAAAAGGACTTAAGAACACAATAGTGTCTCCATTACCTCTCTCTCCTATAGTACCTAGCCCAGCACCATATCATGTCATCCTTAATGTTGCCAAGTATAAAAGTATGTGCTGTTATCAAGAGGAAATGGGGTATTCCACACAAAATGATATTACACATAACTGAAATTTAACTCATTACCATATATTCTAAAATTTTAGGATGTGGTTTTTTTAAATGATGAAATGCTTTATTAATATCTCTGTGCTATTTCTTAATCGCTCTTGATGACTCAAGATTATTATGGTGGTCCCCAAATATAGCCATAGTCTCATGGAAGCTGGGAAACATTAGGATACTTTTCCCTTCGCTAAATGACATCATATTGCTTGGCTTTCTTTGTTTTTGAAACTTTTTCCCCCCTCTCTCTACCCTGCTCCCTCTTGTTATGAAATTAAATGCCTATAGAAGTCACAATTGGCTAGGTGATGCTTCAAGGGGGTCAGGCAGTACTTCTTCGAGTGATGCGAGAAGTAAAGAGGACTGCTAGTCAGTTAGCAATGTTATGTCTCCCACACTGATCCTCTCCTAGACTCTCATCCATCTTACCACTCTTCAGGTATGGCCAAACCATAAAATACATTGATAAAATTCATTATATATTTAGCACATGAATAGTATTTGAAGATCATGGGAAAGTATAAATATGGCTACCTTAGGGAAAATCAAAACCTCTATTTAACTGAAAATATTTTGATTATAGTTTACCATTTTCCTGTATATTTGCTTTGGTTTGTAAAGTTTGACTTGTACCTAATATTTTCAGATACATGTTTCTGCCCACACAAAGTATCAACATGTTGCTCATTAGGAATGGTTTTTAAAAACAATGTCCCTTATTATAAATATACAAATATAATATTTTTGTTTCTGAAACATTTTTGTGATAAAGTTAATATATTACAAAAATGGGAAAGTGATAGCCAAATGTGCTGCATTTCTTAAAAGGGCAAAAGCTCTTGTAATGAAATTTGAAGTTTGTTTTTTTAAAATAAGGACATCACTGTGGTATTTTGTCTGACTCTATTTTGCATCTACCATTATTATCATGAAAGAATGGGATGAAAGTTAAGAATGGCTTTGCTTTGTCCCAAATTAAAAAACAAAATGCCATTAATGCGAAGAAGACTGTTGACTGCTACCTACCGAACCAGAAGCTCTTAGAACCAGGAGCTGAGCCATATCACTCACAACGACAACACCAGTTTCACTTTTCAAATGTGGGCCAGAGATGGACCTACAAGGTGAAGGACCACAACGGCAGAAGCTTAATGAAATTGATTTCACTTAAGAACAATTGATTTGTTTAAATTACTTTAGGCTCTGATTAGCCCCTGTGAAAGTATATCCTTCCCTTCTTTTTTTTTTTTTAAAGATTTTATTTATTTGACAAGAAGAGAGACACAGCGAGAGAAGGAACACAAACAGGGGGAGTGGGGGAGGAAGAAGCAGGCTTCCCGCCGAGCAGGGAGCCCAGTCCCAGGAAGCTGGGATCATGACCTGAGCCGAAGGCAGACGCTTAACGACTGAGCCACCCAGGCGCCCTCCTTCTCTCATTCTTAATGAAACTCTCATTTTCCTCACAAATGTCTTAACAGCTGTAAGGACAAGTTGAACAAGTCCCCAAACATACTGGAGTTCTCGGGCTAGAGATAACTCTTAGCTGAATTTCAGCAAATGGACATTGGTCTTTGTCTTCATTTATTAGAAGACTAATACAAATCAATAGAAGAATTGAGAGCAATTCAGCTAATGTGCAAGTGAGATAAGTGGACTCTGTTGCCAAAGTACAATATGATGAATGAATAAAACCTTTAGAAACCCAAAAGAAAGGTCTTGCCTTATTCTAGCTAAGTTGTGTTTAAAAAAAAAAAAAAGGCAGTTTAACCTGACAAGGTGTATAGAAGCTTATTTCAAAGGAGAAAGGTTCTGTAGCTGTAACGTGAGTCTTCAATTATAATTACATATTTCTATTCCTTCCTCCCCTGTTGCCACCACTTTCCTGAAATTCATCCCCTCTAAAAACTAAGTAAATAAATTGCTCCTACAAAAGGCTGGGAGGGTACATTAATGAGATTGGCTTATGACATACCAGGATAAGGAACTCAAATCTTGGTTAGCATAACCTAATAAAGTTTACTACTACGTGATGACCCTTCCAGGCAGTTCCTACCTCAGTTGTGACCCGGAGATTCATTCCACTTGAATCTATTGGTGGTATCCGCTTTCCAGGCGATGAGCTGGGGGAGAGAGAACTTCAGGGAACACACTGACTATTAACATGTCTCGGCAGGAAACTGACATACATTGATTCCACTCACAGCCCACTTACCTAGAACTGTCAAATGGTCCCATTTATCACAGGAGCTAAAAATATGGAAAAGCCCATGGATACTTGGTGAGGGTAAATAAACATGTCTGCCATAGGAGCCAGTTTTAGAACAATCCAACAAGGAGTAACAATATTTATAACAGGAGAGGTGTAACAAGAATATTTCATATCTAAAGGCTACTTAACTTTTAAAATAGGAGAAAAGAATTTTTATCATCAGAGAAACATGTGTTTCCATCCATCAATGTTCACATAAAGCATTTAATTCAGAGAGCTGTCAGTAAATTGCTAATTTTAAAGAAAAATTGCCAAGCAAGATGTAATCTGTCCCTTTCCACAGCCATTAGAGACACCTAGGAGCTTTCTTTCTTCCTGCCATGTCACTCCATTTTCTCCACTTCTTAGAGCTTTCATTTAATTTATCACATATACGAGGAGTAGTCTCAACATTCCTGTCCTCCAAACCGTACCCCTCACTTGAAATTGAAGTTTAGAGCCCATTTCAGGAAAGCTTCTCAAGGGAAATTTCCCTCAATTAACTACAGCTCATTCTTTGATCTGCACAATCCTTTCCTTATCAGCTCCTGTCAGAATATTTCTTTGTATACATTCATATTCATTGAATGCCAACCTATCTCGTCTCTTTTGAAAGATTATAAAATTCTCAGGGCGTAAGTCAGGTCCAGTCTCAACTATACACTTTAGGTTCCTATTATAGTACTAAGCATCTCTGCGTATTCAGCAAATGTCATTGACCTATTTACAAGGACTTGAAATTCTATGTATAGATTTAGAATCCCCCGCTTGACTGCATTAAATTCTTTGAATAATTTCCTCCTATTCATCAAAAACAAGTATATTTTGGTGGATGAGAAATAAACCATTTAGCAGCATTTGTTTTATAGCTGTTTTTCAGCTTTGTAAAAATGAAGGACAAGTTGGAAGAAGTGGATACTCTAAGACACTCATGTATTCACTGGATTCCAAAATGTATGGTGAGTAATTCTGAAGAACAAAAGTAATTAAGATTAAACAGCAAATAATAAAAACAGCATTATCTTCAGGAAGTAGCACGTGCAGAATGTCATTGGGAGTTTGGGAAAAGTGTGCTGCCAGGAGAGACCCTGTGTTTATTTTCCAGCTGTGGGAGCTTGTTGCAAAATTCTTTGGATCTCAAAGTGGGTTCTAACCTCAGCCTGTTTATATTTTGACAATAACCTATCAAGTGATGAAATAGAAATCTCTTGCCTCGCTTACTCGGTCCTACTGAAGTGTAACTTGCTTTGCATACTTTTGTTTCATTCTTCCAGGATGATATAAAAATAATCTAAACTGCTGTTCTCTATGTAAAGAGGAGAAAATAGCAGAGCAACTGTATCTTCTGAATCAGTAGTTCTCTTTTTTAAATTTAATTTTGTTATGTTATGTTAGTCACCATATAATACATTTTTGATGTAGTGATCCATGATTCATTGTTTTTCTGTAACACCCAGTGCTCCATGCGGTACATGCCCTCCTAGTTTGGCTGCCCATTAGAATCACTGTGGAGGTATTGACAAATTCATTGCATGGTCCTGCCCTCCCCTGTCAAAAGTTTTGTTTTAATTGGGCCAGGGTAGAATTGGGCATCAGCATTGTTTTTTAAGCTCATTCAGGTTTTCAGTTGTGAAGCTGGGAACCTGAAGCAATGTTCTAAACAACCAGCAGAAAGTCTGGTTCTCTTTCTTTGTGATTAGCCGAAATAGATAAGAATCCTACCAAATCCTTTCAAGAATCAAGCCCATCAGTTTTACTTTGACACTTCAGTTTCTGAGAGTAGAGACAAATAAATGCAACCGGAATGTGTACAGATAAGTAAAAACAACTGGGATTTCATGAAACCTACTACTCCCCACATTTGCTTACTTGATTATTTGTGTGCGTGTGGGTGGGTGAGTGAGGCGCGGTGTATGTGTGTACATGCCTGTGGAAGGTTAGCAATAAGCCAGCAAAACACTGAAAAATTTGCTAAGGTTCACACCAGAAGTGTGCAAACAGCACATTTATCTGCTTTATTTAGCCTTACTTAACCTATAACATTGCAGACATAATTATGTAGTGTTCCTTTGCAAGAAATTAATTCATAAAAATTTTATTTGATTCTAATTTTTCCCTTTCTCACTATTGGAAAATATCCAAAAAGTATTGCAGAAAGTGAAAGGCACTCTCTCTGTCTCAAGTTTTAGATTATGTATTATCACCGTGGGTAGCTTTCCAAGGTCTTTCACGTTTGGAAGGTAACAGGAATTATTTCCTTTTTTTTTTTTTTTAAAGATTTTGTCTATTTGACAGAGAAAGACACAGCGAGAGAGGGAACACAAGCAGGGAGAGAGGGAGGGAGAGAAGCAGGCTTCCCACGGAGCGGGGAGCCCGATGTGGGGCTTGATCCCAGCACCCTGGGATCATGACCCAAGCCGAAGGCAGACGCTTAACGACTGAGCCAACCAGGCGCCCCAGGAATTATTTCCTTCATATAAAACTATAAGATTATAGAGAGTTAATATGAAATTTCGAAGCTTTGATTGGGTAAGAACTGCAATGTTAGATGAAGGGTCAGTAACTGAGAGTCAAGTGAATTATAACTTTTTGGAGAAAGCTTCTTGAGGCAGCGTATTGAGAAATGTAAGAAACATAAGAGAAACAACCTTTTTAAGCCCTAAGTTCATTATGAAGTGATAGCTGCCTGGGTTCTTTTGTCCCATGGATTGAAGGTTACCTGAAAGGCAGGACAAGAGAGGAAGGACTGGAAATCATCCATCACAAAGAATTCATTACAAGTAGATCTATGAGTGTATCAACTCAGGATGGCAGGATTGCAATCAGGAAACTGAGCCATCAGAATGAGAAGTTGGGAGCATCAGAGCAGAAGATGGATAGTGGTCACAAGGAAGAGAAAAAAGAGGGTCAGTAACAAGAAAGTGGAGTTATAGGAAGGAGACGTAGATAAGTAAAAGGACCCAGGGCTCTTCCAAGGTGCTCCTCTTTAAGAAGCTAGTATACAATGAGTATACTAGAATGAACCATATATTCATTCATTCCTTATTCTTGTTTCAACAAATATGTTTTGCATGCCTAGTACATGCCAGGCACTATGTAGGATCCTGGGGAAGTACAGGTGAACAAAATGGACCTTGTAAGCAGCTCTTCTTCTCTCCTGTCTGCCGTGTACGGTCATAGAGAACTGAAGATCAACAGTATCTCCAAGGAGGCTGCAGCAATACTGCCCCTTCTGGCAGCTTTGGGGAGGTCAGGTCCCTTAGGTAGTTTTCGGAAAAAAAAATTATGGGTAATGAATGATGCATAATGTGTAAAGTTTTATGTTTGTTCTGTTTGAGTTTATGCACAGGTGTGGCCAATATTAACATTTGACACTTTCAAATTATATTGATTTTAAAAGTGTTCTTGAATTGTGTAGTTCCCACTGGTATCCCTCTTGGTAATAGACCAAACATGACTGATAAAAAGCCTAGACTTGGAGCACCTGGGTGGTTCAATTGGTTGAGCGTCTGCCTCTTTGGCTCAGGTCATGATGTCAGGATCCTGGGATGGAGCCCAGCATCGGGCTTCCTACTCAGCAGGGAGTCTTCTTCTCCCTCTGCCCCTCCCCCTGCTCATGCTTGCACACACACACACTCTCTCTCTCCAAAATAAATAAATAAAATCTTAAAAAAAAAAAGCCTAGACTCCTCCTTAAATATCCTATCAAAACAAAATTGACCAAATGAGACCATTACTTTGAGCGTATATGGAAACAATGAGTGAAGAGGGATGGTCTTTGACAAGGATCACCCAAGGGTATTTTTTCCACAGGCAGTGGGAGCTTCCCATTCCCCTGTGAGCCCAGCGACTGCTCAGGTACCCACTGGTGCCAAAGGATAGCAGCAACTCAGGAAGGGTCACATTTTTGTATCTTTTCTCCTTGCAAACTCCTGACCCTATTAACACTTAGATAATTGGTCTGAAGGAGTATGGAAATAAAGCCTACATACTATGGAATTGCACTAATTGGCTGGATCAAGTGTCCTTAGCGCTGTGCTGAAACTCCAAAGGCAGAGCTTAAGGTGTAGCCATACGAAATGTACTGCTTCAGGCAGGTACAAAAGCTACCAATAAAATAGCAGCACCTGGGGCAGTCCCATTTCCTCCAGATCCTGTCCCACATAGTTCTCGGGGCAGAGTGACATTATGGCATTTATAGGCTCTAGGTACTGTGAAATTCTTATACCATAAAAAATTAAAGGTTATATTTTTTACTGATAGAAATACAAAGATACGAATATATTATAATATTTTCTTCCATCTAAAATTCCACTTCTTTTTCTTCTGATTTTAAAGAAAATTAAAACTTTTCCTGGGCTCCTAAAAGTATTGTGAATCCTAGGCAATCTGTCTACCAAATGGATAAGATGTCTCTGTCCCTGTCTCTGGGTCCATGCCACTGGCCTTCATTTATTGTGCCACAATCTCCCTTTGTTTTTTTCTTTTTTTTTAAGTGTAAACCCAAACTTTAAATTCCTATCTTGGACCTTGTAAGCAGCTTTTCTTCTCTCCTGTCTACTGTGTACTGTCATAGAGAACTGCAGATCGACAATACCTCCAAGGAGGCTGCAGCAATACTGCCCCTTCTGGCAGCTTTAGGGAGGTCAGGTCCCTTAGATAGTTTTTGGGGAAAAAAAATTATGGGTAATGAATGATGCATTACCCATAATGCATCAAACAGACTCTTTTCTGTTTATAAGGTTATTTTTGAGTTGCAAAAATTATCCCCTCCGATCCCATTTTTATTTTGCCTCATTCAATTTGGCCGCCACAGTCAGGCAGACAGAAAGCATGAGGAAACTTCTTTACTCCCATCTGTGGTGGTGGAAGCCTTCGAAGTACATGTTAACAGCTCGAGATTGTCAAGTAAATGCATTCCCTTTGTTTTTGATTTTCAGCGGATAGAGAAAATCTTTGTTATCTCAAGTTGCTTTATAACAAAGACTCTACTGAAATCATATTAACAATGAAAATGTAAAGCAGAACACAGCAATGGTGTGACTAGAGGCACAAAGTGGCTGAAACGCATGGAAGATGGAAGCAATAAAGACAGAAAAAGTGACAAGCAGAGAGGCAGACAAGAGGCAGAAAGAAAGAACACAGAGAAATAGACTGTGTTAGTAATGTGAGGAGCGGCATAAGGAAGCGGATAGTGCTAATGGAGAACAAGTATGGATTTCCATCTTCCACCTCATTTTCTTCCAAAGAATCATTCCTTGTACCTGCTTATACTCAAAACATGACAAGGGCCATGTTTCCACCAAATTTTTATTTTTACTAGCCATCATTGGAAGAAATTTCTAGAAAGAAAGGGCTCTTAGGGATTTCTCCAAATCTGTTTTTAGCTGTTACATAACAAACTACCCCAACTTAAGGGTTCAAAATAGCCATTTTATTTTGTTTATCTGTGGGTCAGGAATTTGACTTGTCTATATTATATGTGGTCTGGGATCTTGGCTGGAAGGACTCTATGGCTCCACTTGGCAGGTGGGGACTGGAATCACTGGAGACAATTTCACACTGGTTGATGTCAGCCGTTAAGCTGATGACTGATGTATCTACCCATAGCATCTTCATGTGGCCTGAATTCCCTTTCTCCAGAGCATGGCAGGCTCAGGGTAGACTCAGGGTAGCAGGCTTTCTTACATGGTAGCTCAGACTTCTGACAAGGAGTATTTCAAGAAAACCAGATAGAAGTTGTATGGCCTTTTTTTACCTAGTATGAAAGTCACATAATATCAATTCTGTCATAGTCTATTTGTCTAAACAGAGACATAGCCTGTCAGATTTAAGGGAAGAGGGCATAGGTCATCTCTCAATGGGAAGAGGGTCAAAAATTTGGGGACATGTTTTAAACCACCACAGGTTTTAGCTAATCCTTTAACCTATTACATTCTATCTCAACTGAATGTTGTTAAAACCACTAGGCTCCAATAATTGTTCTCTACCTCCCTGCCCTGTCACTATGTAGTATGTCACCTTTCTTATATAGAATAAAAACTAATACTCATCAAAGTATCTCCAAATTAAGGAAACTGCATAACTTAATTCTGAAAGTGGGCGCTATTATTGAGCATATGCCCATTTGATCAAGGCCCTCATTGTATCATGCTATGGAAATGCAGGCTATAGAAAAGTCCAATGTGGTCAACATAATAGTTTAAAAATTCTTAAATATCATTATGTCTGTGTACGTAAGTAAGAATATAAGGATAAAGTTAGAGGCTTGACAGAACACTTTGGTAAATTGTAATGAGCTTACTTCAAACAGAAACCTTAGATGTTATTCTCAAGATTCCTTAGAATTAGTTCATCTGTGACCCCTCCACATTTCAGTTGAACACTACTTGGTATACGTAAGTAACAAAATGGTTCCTGGTTTACTACTGACATGTCAACTTCTCGGAGAAGACTTCTATCTCTCACTACCTATAATACTTAGTCTTAAATATTTCCAAAGCCTTAATTTTATCCTATATACTTGATAGTCTCAGAGAAGATGAATAAATGAATGAATGAGTTTCTTGTTCTCAATTATTTCACACCCATTATTCTGGTCTCTCAAGGTTTTACATTCTACAACAAGAAAGAGTGTATCATCTTTTTCTTAAGTACACAATATAGCACCTTAGCCTTCCTTAAATGATTGAAATAGAAATATTTACTATCAACCACAAACACAGAGGTCAGGTGACAAGTGTGGTGGGAGGTGATATACTGACTGGAAATCCACAGAAATGCAGATATCTCATTTATAGCAAACTGACTTTGAGTCGTGGGGCGGGATAAACTGGGCAGAAATGTATAGTTTCTATCTCTGTTCTGTTGAGATTGGGCTTGAACCTACTTGCTAGGAAGAGAGGCCTCTCTGAAGAAAGGGAAGCACACAGCCATCTGGCTTAATGGTGGGGGTAGGATGGGGATTAGGGTGATGAAAAGAGGTCTATTTGTGATTCAGATTCAGAAATAAAACTGAAGATTCCAAGTCGGAAAATTTTCAGTTACTTCTATACAAGGAAGTTAAGAGCTATAAAACAAATGACTATAAGAACATAGTAAGATTCTGGGATTTTTTGCAGCTTTTCTCTGCTCATTATTTTTATTATCCTCTATTTTTCTGCTCTGATTTAGAGAACAATTCTTTTAAGTTTTATTTATTTATTTTAGCAATCTCCATACCTAACGTGAGACTTGAACTCACAACCTCCAGATCAAGAATTGCATGCTCTTCCAACTGAACCAGCCAGGTGCCCCTATAGTAAAATTCCTGAAGCTAAATATCACAGTGATTATCCAGAGGCAACCTTGTGGCCCATTCTCCAGGGCAGACTTGGATAAGACAGTTGAAGATATAGCAAGACTAAAAAAGGTAGTTTCAGGTGACTGCCAACGACAAAAGGTTTATCTCTATCTTTCTGACACAACTTTTAGAAGTCAAGCATGCTTTTAGAAGCAATCCCCTCCACGCAGCCGCTACAACAGTGACACAGGTGGTGATAGCTGACTAGGGCTACTTAGGAGCCACAGCAGAAGCCCAGAGCTCTCCAGGTTTTTCTGATAATTCTCACATGCTGCTATGGTCTTGTCTTTGAGCAGTTTTATCCAGTCAGTTGGGCATCAGGTGTCTCTTCTTTTCAGGTGTGGCTTCCCTTTCCGGTTGGGTCTCCAACACCTAGGCTTCATCACACTTCTCCAGCAACTATAAATTGTCCTGGGTATCTGGAAGGAACTCCAACTTCTGTTTAGTACACCCTGACCCCATCCAGAAGTAGGGAAAATAGTACTTTGTGAAAAAGACCTAAACATGTGGTTTATTTTAGAAACATGTCTCGATCAAGAATTGGCTGTTTGGAGACTATGTGTTGGCTTCTCCTACAGGTGGGAGCTTTCTTTTAATTACTTAAAGATAAAGGATGTGTCTAGCCAGAAGTCTCGGTTGTATATCACTGAAGGGCTTTTACACAGAAACATCAATTTTTATTACTTTATAAGCTCAGACGTGGCCCTTCTTTCCTGTTGAATCATGCATGACTGAGATAGGCCCGAGCACCAGAAATGAGGGAAAAGCCAGAAGCACTGGACCCACTGCACACTTTACTTTCAGATCTCCGTCTTCCCCTTTACCTGGTGTAATGGTCTTTTTTGAATAAAATTTCTACCTAACCCTCTAACCTACAGTAAATCTGAGCAGGCTTGGAGGATCAAGGGTGGAAACACATCCTCCGAGAGTTTTTAAGCTTCTTTGGGAAGGATCTATGCTTTTTATGCTGTCGTATCTGTCACAAGATCTGGTAGGACACGCTGAGGGTATGCTGTTGAAGTCCAGGTTTTTGAATTTGTGCAATTCCCCAGGATCAGAGGCTGTTCTTGTGAAATTTCTAGTTGGGAGCTGAGCAATGTCTCTGTGAGGCTGGATACGTACTTTGTCCAAGGGGACAGAGATGTGTAAGTCACCAAAGGCATGCCACTGCAGGACATAGTTACTCTATGGTGGTGTCTAAATTAGACTGGACAAGAGACAGATGCCAGTAAATGGGACACTGGGGAAGGGCTGGGCAAGTAGTCAATTGACAGAGCCTCAGCTGGAAGGATTAGGGTGTTTTTTGTGTGTTTGTTTGTTTTTGTTTTTGCTCACCTGCAATTTTTAATTGTTTTTTATAGGAAATACATATTACATATATATTTTGGAAATCTTAAGAAACAATCTCTGGGGGCGCCTGGGTGGCTCAGTTGGTTAAGCGACTGCCTTCGGCTCAGGTCATGATCCTGGAGTCCTGGGATCGAGTCCCACATCGGGCTTACTGCTCAGCAGGGAGTCTGCTTCTCCCTCTGACCCTCTTCCCTCTTGTGCTCTCTATCTCTCATTCTCTCTCTCTCAAATAAATAAACAAAATCTTTTAAAAAAAAGAAACAATCTCTGATTAAAGTCTGAAAAAAAAATGAAGTCTCAAATTAGAGTAGTCCCACATAATTTCAATGTACCTTAACTTGAATTCACATTTAAAATATAAACTGGTCAGTAGAAACCAAACATACATGCATTTTCATTGTATTTTTAAACTTTTATTTTAGTGCTCAGTCCTCCTCACTTCCACTTTCCTACCTTGTTGAACCAAATTTTATGTACCCTCCCCTTTGTTTTTTCATATTTACATGATAATAGGCAAGCATATATGCATATACACCCAAGCAGACTCACACACCTATACTATGCAGAATTTTAGTTACTCTTTCATTGTTTATTTTACTCAAAAAGATTATTCAGTACCCACTCTTCAGTATTTTTCTATTTTTCACTAAACAACACATCACAGAAATAGCTCTAAGTCAATTGTCCTCTGGTATAGCTTTAATTCATTCTTTTTTAATGGCTGCAAAATAGTCTGTGATATGAATTTGCCATATTTCCAGTCATTTCCTTATTGAAGATCCATTGCTTCGTATTTGCTGTTCGGCTACTAAGAACACACTGCAATAAATACCCTTCCTACTGCTGCTTTGTTTTATGGTTAGACTAACCAAAGAGGTTTCAGTGTCAGAGGGTAAATGCATTTTTAATTTTAATAGACATTGCATTCCAAAATGTCATTAATACTTTAGATTTTATACTTGTACATCAAATTATCACCCTTTCAGATTATTTTCATCCTCGTGGGGGTAAGGTGATATCTCTTTGTTCCTTTATTTTACATTCATGTGAATAACAGTCAATTTGAGCACCATTTTCATATACTTGATCATTTGAAGATGATCTCTGTGAATTGATTCTTTGTCCTTTTTTTTCTACTGAGATTTCATTCTCATCTTGACAAATTTTCAGTGTCCTTTGTGCATTATAGGAACAACCCTCTCTCTGTATTCTCCAGTGCACAGATTTTTTTCAAAACCTATTATACGTTTTGGATTCTGTTATCTTTTGCTACAAATTTATATGCCTTATCTCTTATAGCTTCTGGGTTTTCAGTCTTAGTTAAGGTCACACTTGCCACTAAGTATCATACATGTAGTTTCCCAGATTGTTGCAAAACTGTTACTGTTTTACTTTTTACAAATAAGACTTCGATCCATCTGAAATTTGGTATAAGAAGCAAATGGATGGCCAATTGTGCCAGGGCTAATTATTAATGATCCATCTTTTTCCTGTGGAATGAAATAGTATCTTTGTCAAATAAAAAATCTTCTACTATATACTGCAATCAATTGCTAGATTCCTTTTTCCTTCTATGGATTTATTTATCTATGTCATGCTGATAAAAGAATAATTGAATATCTGTGTTTTATAGATCTTTCTGTGGTTATATTCTCTCTTACTATTCTTCTTGTGTGTGAGAGAGAGAAAGAGAAAGAGACAATGAGATCGACAAAATCTATTCTGGCATATAAACTTTAAGGTAATATTTTTCTACAATTTCAAAAATTCCCAATTATAATTCTGATTGGAATAGAATTAAGCCCACTTGTTAGTTTTAGAAGCACAAATAATTTTTATTATATTGTTTCTCATCTAAAAATCTGTTTTGTCTTTCCATTTGTTGAGAAATTTGTTTTATACTCTTTAATGAGATATTATATGTTTCTTCATATAGGTCCTAGACCTTTGAAAATATTTACCTAAGTATTTTAAAGCCTATAGGTACATTTTATGACAGTTACTCAATCCCAACAAATTTTAAGGGATCTATTGCAATAAGTCAAATATGTGTGTATGTATATGTATTGTGTGTATGTATGTGTATGTATTGTGCTGAGAAGATATATCCATTTCCTTTACATCATAGCCTAAATATAAATATTGGGCTCTTTCATTCTCCTATCTATAATTACTTTAATGTAGATAGTTTATAACCCCCTATCACTTTAATGTGTTCTATTAGGGAGTAAATGTCTCTATATTATCTATATCTACCTACTCCTGATTGCCTTATTGGTAAACAGTCCTCTTTCTCAAAGGAGTAAGGAAATCACCAGTTCTTGGACATCTGGATGGCTCAGTCAGGTAAGGGTCTGCCTTTGGCTCAGGTCATGATCCCAGGGTCCTGGGATGAGTCCTGCATCAGGCCCCTTGCTCAGTGGGGAGCCTGCTTCTCCCTCTGCCTACTGCTTCCCCTGCTTGTGTTCTCTCTTTCTCTCTCTCTCTGACAAATAAATAAATAAAATCTTTAAAAAAATCACCAGTTCAAGGAGCAAGATGGTGGAGGAGTAGGAGACCTAAATTTCATCTGGTCCCAGGAATTCAGCTGGATAGGGACCAAACCATTCTGAACACCTGCGAACTCAAGAGGAGATCAAAGAAAAGAACGGCAGCAGCTCTCTGAACAGAAAAGCGACCACTTTCTGGAAGGTAGGATGTGTGGAGAAGTGAATCCAAGGCGATATTTGGGAAGATAGATGGCAGGGGAGGGGCCTTCATCAGCCACTACCGGCAAGTGATAGAGCCGCAGAGCACAAAATCAGAACTTTTAGAAGTCGGTTCTGCTGAGGGACGTCGCTCTAGTGGCTAAGCGGGGGTGGAACCCTCGCAGGAGAGTGTGGTCTCAAGACCCTCGGGGTCACAGAAAGACCAGGGGTGCCTGAGTTCTGCAGAGCTCCCAGGTATTGGAGCAGGGAACCCTGCTGCAGAGATGGAGCTGAGGAGTGGGCCCTCAGCTCAGGGTTGCCATAAATCGTGATCTGCTGCACAGTCAGGTCACTGCACTTCCAGCAGGGACCCAACAGGCAGCAGATCTGGGGAGACTCCCCTTCCTCCCTCAGGAAGAGCGACACGGGAGCGCACCACATGGATCTGCTGGGTTTGGAGACTACAAATGGGGTCAGGTGCCAGAGATAGAAACACTGGGTCACATTCCGGGTGAGCACGGAGTGCGGCTGGAGACCAGGGAGACAGGAGTGACTGACTGCTTTTCTCTGGGGGCTCACTGAGGAGTGGGGCCCCAGGTTCTAGGCTCCTCCGGGGTGGAGATTGGGAGGCTGCCATTTTCACTCTCGTCCTCCAAAGCTGTATTGAAAGCTTGCAGGGAACAAAAGCTCCTGAGAGCAAACACGAGCAGATTACTTAGCCCGGACCTGGCAAGGGCGGGGCAATTCCGCCTCCAGCAAAGACATTTGGGAACCATGGCAACAGGCCCCTCCCCCAGAAGGTCAGCAAGAACAGCCAGCCAAGACGAAGTTTACCAATCAATGAGAACGGCAGAACGCCAGCACTAGGGGAATACTATACATAGAATTCATGGGTTTTTTTCCCCTTGATTCTTTAATCTTTCAAAGTTAATTTTTTTAATTTTCTTTTTTTTCTTTTTGAATTTTTCTTTTTCCCTTTTCAACCAACATTTTATCAATCCCTGTTTTAAAAATCTTTTTTATTTTTCATTTTTGAGAGTCATATTCTATCCCTTCATAGTAGTTAACTTATCTTTGATATATATATAAGTTGTTCTTTCTTTAAAATTTTGAGAGTACTTTCTTCTAACAGACCGAAATACGCCCAAAATCTAGTGTGTGGCACTGATCTGTGCACCAGCCTGATCATATTTGATCATATTCTTTTTTTTTTTGTCTTTTTCTTTTTTTTTCTTTTTCCTTTCTTTCCCTTTCTTTTTGCCCAGTTTCAGGTCTCTTCTGATTTGTTTAGTGTATATTTTTCTGGGGTTGTTGTTACCCTGTTAGCATTTTTTTCTCTCATCCATCTGTTGTCCTCTGGACAAAATGACAAGATGGAAAAAAAAATCACCTCAAAAAAAAAAAAAAAAAAACAAGAGGCAGTACCGACTGCCAGGGACCTAATCAATACGGACATTAGTAAGATGTTGGAACTAGAGTTCAGAATGATGACTGTAAAGATACTAGCTGGGCTTGAAAAAAGCATGGAAAATATTAGAGAAACCTTTTCTGGAGAAATAAAAGAACTAAAATCTAACCAAGTCGAAATCAAAAAGGCTATTAATGAGGTGCAATAAAAAATGGACGTTCTAACTGCTAGGGTAAATGAGGCAGAAGAGAGAATTAGTGATAGAGAAGACCGAATGATGGAAAATAAATAAGCTGAGACAAAGAGAGATAAACAACTACTGGATCATGAGGGCAGAATCTGAGAGATAAGTGATACCATAAGATGAAACAATATTAGAATAATTGGGATCCCAAAAGAAGAAGAAAGAGAGGGGCAGAAGATATATTGGAGCAAATTATAGCAGAGAACGTCCCTAATTTGGGGAAGGAAGCAGGCATCAAAATCCAGGAGGCACAGAGAACCCCCTCAAAATCAGTAAAAATAGGTCAACACTTCAACATCTAATAGTAAAACTTATGAGTCTCAGAGACAAAGAGAAAATACTGAAAGCAGCTCGGGACAAGAAATCTATAACCTACAAAGGTAGAAACATTAGATTGGCAACAGACCTATCTACAGAAACCTGGCAGGCCAGAAAGGACTGGCATGATATATTCAGAGCACTAAATGAGAAAAATATGGAGCCAAGAATACTATATCCAGCTAGGCTGTCATTGAAAATAGAAGTAGAGATAAAAAGCTTCCAGGACAAACAAAAACTAAAGGAATTTGCAAACATGAAACCAGCCTAGAAGAAATATTGAAAGGGGTCCTCTAAGCAGAGAGCCTAAAAGTAACATAGACCAGAAAAGAACACAGACAATATACAGTAACAGTCACCTTACAGACAATACAGTGGCACTAAATTCATATCTTTCAGTAGTTACCCTGAATGTAAATGGGCTAAATGCCCCAATCAAAAGACAAGGGGTATCATATTGGATAAAGAAACAAGATCCATCAATATGCTATCTGCAAGAGACTCATTTTAGACCCAAAGACACCCCCAGATTGAAAGTGAGGGGGTGGAAAACTATTTACCATGCTAATGGACACCAAAAGAAAGCTGGGGTGGCAATCTTTATACCAGACAAATTAGATTTTAAACGAAAGACTATAATAAGAGATGAGGAAGGACACTATATCCTACTTAAAGGGTCTATCCAACAAGAAGATCTAACAATTGTAAATATCTATGCCCTTAACATGGGAGCAGCCAATTATATAAACCAATTAATAACAAAAGCAAAGAAACACATCGACAATAATACAATAATAGGAGGGGACTTTAACACGCCCCTCACTGAAATGGACAGATCATCTAAGCAAAAGCTCAACAAGGAAATTAAGGCTTTAAATGACACACTGGACCAGATGAACTTCACATATATTCAGAACATTCCATCCCACAGCAACAGAATACACATTCTTCTCTAGTGCCCATGGAACATTCTCCAGAATAGATCACATCCTAGGTCACAAATCAAGTCTCAGCTGGTACCAAAAGATTGGGAACATTCCCTGCATAATTTCAGACAACATTGCTTTCAAACTAGAACTCAATCACAAGAGGACAGTCGGAAAGAACTCAAATACATGGAGGGTAAAGAGCATCCTACTAAAGAATGAATGGGTCAACCAGGAAATTAAAGAAGAATTAAAAAAATTCATGGAAACCAATGAAAATGAAAACACAACTGTTCAAACTCTTTGGGATGCAGCAAAGACAGTCCTAAGAGGAAAGTATGTAGCAATACAAGCCTTTCTCAAGAAACAAAAAGGTCTCAAATATACAACCTAACCCTACACCTAAAGGAGCTGGAGAAAGAACAGCAAAAAAAGCCTAAACCCAGCAGGAGAAGAGAAATAATAAAGATCAGAGCAGAAATCAATGAAATAGAAACCAAAAGAACAATAGAACAGATCAACGAAACTAGGAGCTGGTTCTTTGAAAGAACTCACAAGATTGATAAACTCCTGGCCAGATTTATCAGAAAGAAAAGAGAAAGGACCCAAATAAATAAAATCATGAATGAAAGAGAAGAAATCACAACCAACACCAAAGAAATACGAACAATTCTAAGAACATATTATGAGCAAATTTATGCCAGTAAATTAGATAATCTGGAGGAAATGGATGCATTCCTAGAGCATATCAACTACCAAGACTGAACAGACCTATAACCACTAAGGAAATTGAAGCAGTCATCAAAAATCTCCCAACAAACAAGAGCCCAGGGCCAGATGGCTTCCCAGGGGAATTCTACCAAACATTTCAAGAAGAATTAATACCTATTCTTCTGAAACTATTCCAAAAAATAAAAATGGAAGGAAAACTTCCAAACTCGTTTTATGAGGCCACCATTACCTTGATTCCCCAAACCAGACAAAGACGCCATCAAAAAAGAGAATTACAGACCAATATATTTGATGAACATGGATGCAAAAATTCTCACCAAAATACTAGCCAGTAGGATCCAACAGTACATTAAAAGGATTATTCATCACGACCAAGTGGGATTTATCCCTGGGCTGCAAGTTTGGTTCAACATCTGCAAATCAATCAATGTGATACAATACATTAATAAAAGAAAGAACAAGAACCATATGATCCTCTCAATAGAACCAATAGATCCTCTCAAATGCAGAAAAAGCATTTGACAAAGTACACCATCTTTCCTTGATCAAAACTCTTCAGAGTATAGGCATAGAGGGTACATACCTCAATATCATAAAGGCCATCTATGAAAAACCCACAGCAAATATCATTCTCAATGGGGAAAAAATGAGAGCTTTCCCCCTAAGGTCAGGAACACGGCAGGAATGTCCACTATCACCACTGCTATTCAACATAGTATTAGAAGTCCTAGCCACAGCAATCAGACAACAAAAAGAAATCAAAGGCATCCAAATTGGCAAAGAAGAAGTCAAACTCTCACTCTTTGAAGATGATATGATACTTTATGTGGAAAACCCAAAAGACTCCACCCCAAAACTGCTAGAACTCATACCGGAATTCAGTAAAGTGGCAGGATATAAAATCAATGCACAGAAATCAGTGGCATTCCTATACACAAACAACAAGACAGAAGAAAGAGAAGTTAAGGAGTCGATCCCATTTACAATTGCACCCAAAATCATAAGATACCTAGGAATAAATCTAACTAAAGAGGCAAAGGATCTGTACTCAGAAAACTATAAAATACTCATGAAAGAAATTGAGGAAGACACAAAGAAATGGAAAAACGTTCCATGCTCATGGATTGGAAGAACAAATATCATGAAGGTGTCAATGCTACCTAGGGCAATCTACACATTCAATGCAATCCCCATCAAAACCATCAACTTATTTCAAAGAAATGCAGCAAATAATTCTAAAATTTGTATGGAACTAGTAACGACCCCGAATAGCCAGAGGAATGTTGAAAAAGAAAAGCAAAGCTGGTGGCATCACAATTCCCGACTTCAAGTTCTATTACAAAGCTGTCATCATCAAGACAGTATGGTACTGGCACAAAAACAAACACATAGATCAATGGAACAGAATAGAGAGTCCAGAAATGGACCCTCAACTCTACGGTCAACTAATCTTCAACAAAGCAGGAAAGAATGTCCAATGGAAAAAAGTCTCTTCAACAAATGGTATTGGGAAAATTGGACAGCCAC
Source organism: Callorhinus ursinus (assembly GCF_003265705.2). Taxonomy (NCBI): domain Eukaryota; kingdom Metazoa; phylum Chordata; class Mammalia; order Carnivora; family Otariidae; genus Callorhinus; species Callorhinus ursinus. Next base: position 44,261,195 of record NW_027397063.1, read on the forward strand.
ATGCAGAAGAATGAAACTGGACCATTTCCTTACACCACATACAAAAATAGAGTCAAAATGGTTGAAAAACCCAAACGTGAGACAGGAATCCATCAAAATCCTAAAGGAGAACACAGGCAGCAACCTCTTCGACCTCAGCCGCAGCAACTTCTTCCTAGAAATATCGCCAAAGGCAAGGGAAGCAAGGGCAAAAATGAACTATTGGAATTTCATCAAGATAAAAAGCTTTTGCACAGCAAAAGAAACAGTCCACAAAACCAAAAGACAACCAACAGAATGGGAGAAGATATTTGCAAATGACATATCCGATAAAGGGATAGTATCCAAAATCTATAAAGAACTTATCAAACTCGACACCCAAAGAACAAATGATCCAATCAAGAAATGGTCAGGAGACATGAACAGACATTGCAAAGAAGACATCCAAATTGCCAACAGACACATGAAAAAGTGCTCAACATCTCTCGGCATCAGGGAAATCCAAATCAAAACTTCAATGAGATGCCAGTTAGAATGGCTAAAATTAACAATTCAGGAAACAACAGATGTTGGCGGGGATGTGGAGAAAGGGGAACCCTCTTACACTGTTGGTGGGAATGCAAGCTCATACTACCACCTGGAAAACAGTATGGAGCTTCCTCAAAAAGTTGGAAATAGAGTTACCGTATGACCCAGCAGTTGCACTACTGGGTATTTTCCCTAAAGATACAAATGTAGTGATCCGAAGGGGTATGTGAACCCCGATGTTTATAGCAGTGATGTCCACAATAGCCAAACTATGGAAAGAGCCAAGATGTCCATCAACAGATGAATGGATAAAGAAGATGTGGTATATATACACAATGGAATATTATGCAGCCATCAAAAGGAATGAAATCTTGCCATTTGCAATGACGTGGATGGAACTGAAAAGTATTATGTTGAGCAAAATAAGTCAATCAGAGAAATCTTTTGCATGTCACTGTCCAATTTTCCCAACACCATTTGTTGAAGAGACATATCATATGATCTCACTGATATGAGGAATTCTTAATCTCAGGAAACAAACTGAGGGTTGCTGGAGTTGTGGGGGGTGGGAAGGATGGGGTGGCTGGGTGATAGACATTGGGGAGGGTATATGCTATGGTGAGCACTGTGAATTGTGTAAGACTGTTGAATCACAGACTTGTACCTCTGAAACAAATAATATATTATATGTTAAGAATGTAGGAAGGGAAAAATGAAGGGGGGGAAATCGGAGGGGGAGACAAACCATGAGAGACTATGGTCTGAGAAACAAACTGAGGGTTCTAGAGGGAGGTGGGTGGGGGGATGGATTAGACTGTTGATGGGTATTAAAGAGGGCATGTACTGAATGGAGCACTGGGTGTTATACGCAAACAATGAACCATGGAACACTACATCAAATACGAATGATGTAATGCATGGTGATTAACCTAACATAATAAAATAAAAAAAAAATCACCAGTTCTTTTCATTCAGGACCAGATCATGAGTTTCTGACTGACTCTTAGCAGTGAAGTAGATCCCATGCTTTACCAGCAGACATCTATCAGTCTCCCTGTCTATCTGTCCATGTATCTACCTATCTATCTATCTATCTATCCACATTGATCTAAAATACAATATATCTTAATTTCAGTTAACATTTATGCATATATTATTTGACAAATCATTTAAGAAAACACAGATTTGGACTTTGCTATACAAAGGGGGAAAGGGAGAAGGCTATGAACAATATTCTAAGATCTAACTGAGCAAATATACAAAAAAAGCAAATGCATGTGTAAACATAAATCCCACCCCAACCAGTTGGTGACCAGAGATTGGGGACCCACAGAGCCATGCCAGTTAGAGCTCTGCTTTGTGCTAGTAGCTATTTTGAGTCACAAGCCAAAGGCATCTGCTTCCAGAACAATGGAATGAATGCTGGTTTGCACTCAAAGACTTATGATTTGTCTAATAAAAACTGAGATAAAACATAGAATCTATAATTTAAAGCCTAAATATGGAAAAATTCTCCTAGAGAAGGTGGATTTTTGAGGAATTAATCACAGATGCTTTGTCCTTTGCTGGGCTACAGAAGTTTGTGGCTCCCACTGCTCATCAACTAATCCAGAAGGGACATATATGAGTGTCTGGACTTGAATCTCTGTCCTGATAATAATAAGCTATAAAAAGATGGAGAAATTAAATTTCCAACCCCGCATCTATGAAATAGAGATTATAATACTATATACTTCATATCAGTGGTTCTTGACTGGGGCCAATTTTGGTTGTTGTAACTGGGGAGATGCTACTGGCATTTAGTGGGTAAAGGCCAGGGATCCTGTGAAACCTCATACAATACATAGGACAGTCCTCACAACAAAGAACTATCCACCCTGAAATCTCAATAGTTTTGATGTTGAGAAACTCTGCTTTATAGGAATTGTGTGAAGATTAAATGGGATACTGCTTATGAAGTACATTGAACAGGTGCCTGGGCTATGGTAAGCATGTACATGGTTGCTGCTCTCATTATTATTATTAATTATCTGAACTGCCATTTTTTCTTCCACTCAACATTTCCTAGTAATATTTTGTGGTTGCCTGTGGGGAGGCATGACGTCATAAAGTACAATATGGTAATCTCTAAAGTCTGCATGTAGTAAAGTACTACAAGAATAGTGACATATTAAGGAAAGTTTGCTAAGTGTTTTACAGTATCTTCAACCATTTAAATCCAAACTGTCTTTTCTGTGAATGTTTTCCCTGCCCTTACTACTCTCCTCAGAATTTGCAATTCAGCAAGCCCTTAAAGTGAACTCCATTATATACTAAAACAAATAAATAAAACACAACAATCCCTATATGAAGTTTCTGTCCTGAATTCTTTAAAATTGATCAGACTTGCTATAATAATATAGCATCTTATATAAAATGTCCTCTTAAAGATAATAAAAGGAAAAACATTTACATATTCACTGAATTAATAATTACATAATCTGAAACACCAAAAGGATGTAAATGTCAGATGTGTTTACCCCTGAGACTGGTGAGCTGCTACACAGATAACATTAATTCTGCCTTGGGTAACTCAAGGTCTATTTGTTTTGTACCAGGGCTTTTTGGTTAATGAATAAAACCTGAAATACTTAACAAAGAGTAAAAAGGATTTTAGTTAAAGATTAATATCAGATCAGCTAGGCTTTACAAAGTTTGCACATGAACAAGTGAAGAGCACTGACTCCGGTGATATTAAGACAAAGTGTGGCACCAGCACCAGCAACACCATCATCACCAGAGATCTGTTAGAAACATTAGGTTTCCTGAACTGGGAACTTTGAGGATGGACCCAACAATGAGTGTTTTGCCAAAACCCTCCGGGTGACTGATGCAGACTGAAGTTTGTGAGCCACTATAGGAAAAACAAGCAAAACAAAACAAACACAGAGAAAGTCATCTTGTAGGGACTACTCAAAGTGAATATTTTTATATGAATTAATTTTCCACTCCTCAAGGAAGATGCAACTTAGATCTATTTTTGCTGAGGAGGCTTTATCCTAACCGAAGTACAAGGGATTAATTTACCTAGATTCTCACCCTCAACTAGACTTGCATCCCAACTGATGGTAAAAGAGAAGTTCCCCCACTGGGTTACCACCACTCAAGACTACCTTTAGCTGCAGCTTAGGAAGGGCCACCTGGTGTGAGGGTGAAGAAAAGAATTCTGGGTTTGAACAGTCTCTACCACTTACAGTTAAATGACCTTGAGCAAATTATATTACCCATGTTATCCTCAATTTTCTAATCCATTAAAAGGAGGTTAATTTGTAGGATTCTATTAATATATAAAATTAGGTAAGTGCCTGGTACATATTTTTTAAGAGATAAATAAAAACTCTCAAGAGGAATGGATGCTTATGGCCAGCTAAAACATTTTCTACTTCTATGGATGCCATATTCTCTAGGAAAATCAAGTTATCATAAGGTGGCTTAGTGAATACAGATTCAGAAAAAGGGAGTTATTTATGTATATATTATGAATGTTTAATGGTTCAGACTAAGATCACCTAATACACCCATCTCTGCAATAATAGCTACTACTTAATTAGTGTTTACCATCAGGCACAGTACAGACACTTGTATACTCACACATTTACTCTTTTCAACAATCTTATGAGGGAAGTACAACTATTTTCTCCATCTTATACCTGAGGAATTTGAAGCACACAGATTTTATGAAACTTGCTCAAACTCACATAACAAGCAAGTGGCAGGCATGGGTAGGAATGAGAGGGTGGAGTTCAGAGCCTTTGGGTTTAGTGCCTTTGTTGGGATCGCAGTTCCCTGGCTTAAGCCTAACAGATGAGTGGTTTCTTTGAGCGTACTGACTAGTCTTGGCTTAGAATTTTCCTGCTCCTCTGCTTTTTTCTTAAGCAAGCTCAACCAGCTCCCCAGATCTGGAAGAATTCCCAACCAGGGTTTCCTTTCCTGTGTCTAGATGTGTAGTTATTCTGACATATAAGTTGGCAGTGGGAGCTCCTCTTTGTATCTCAGCCCAGATAGAGATAAATGAAGACCAAACAGGAAAAGAGCTGAAGTCAACATTTGACCTTGGACTGGAAACTAAATCACAAGTGTTAGCCCTTCCAACTATTTGTATTTACCTCTCCATCTTCACTTGAGGAAAGAAGCACTTTATTTTATGGAGTGCTCAGGAAATAGTTTTGTGCTAAATCTTGAAATTTGTGGGTCATAGATAATATTTCTAAAAGCAACAGAGAGAAAGAAAAGGAGAAAGGAGAGCTTGAGATTACATTTAAGCCATTCTATTCCTTTCTTTTCTTTTTCTTTCTTTACAATAATACTTGAATATGTGCAGCTTCTTAAAATTGTACTTACTATACCTAATTAGCTTTTGTAATTATGATACTTTTAACAGATGACCATAGTCCTTGAATCAGCTATACTTGAAAAATGATGCTATGGCCAAATCTGTTGTAGGGCATACTCTGAGCATGAAGGGGTAGTGATCAGGTAAGCACTAGAATAATAAGAAAAGGAAGCCCTCTATCTGAAGTGTTAATTGCCAAATTTGGTGGAGGAGTACGGATGTAGTATGATAAACCTCTTCTCTGGCAATATAACTCTCTGGTGTGGCTTTTACAAATTTTGCAAATTCTGACTCTAGTTTTATAATAGGATGCACATAAAGCAGCAGCATCTGGTCACTGAGCTATCAGCAGCAAAGTGGATTAAAGGAAGGGAAATTTCGTTCAAAATATCTATTGGTTATATAAAATATTCCATGCACTCTTCCAGGTTCTGGGGATACAGCAGTGAACAAAACTGACTGAAATCCCAACCCACAAAGCACTTTGATCCTTATCAATGGAACCACAGGGTTGTTGGAAATAAGATAGATATCACTCTTTCCCAGTCTCATAGAGTATAGTATCCAGAATTTATTTCAGAATGTTTTCCATAACTGCCATAGCAGTGATACAGTTATGGAACCTTCATCTTGGGTAGTTTCTTCTTTAGGGATATGCGAGAATCTGCATTGGATGCAACAAACATTGTGATTGGATAAGCTTTGTCATCAGACATAAAGCAGAACCAATGGATCCCTGAGTTATTGCTTGGACTAGGTCCACGCAGGAGAGCTACCTGATTTGCACTGAGCACGGGATGCTCCTTACTGCCATTGTCCATGTTGTTCATAAAATCTCATTTCAAGGTGCCTTTTCAGATGCCTTTCCTATGCATTCAGCCCCAGGGAAGACATAGCTGGAGAAGGAGATATCAAAACATGCAAGCGTCCATATTCAAGAAAAATGTGATGCTCAGAAAAGCTTTATTCTTGTCTTAACACATGAATAAGACTTTGGAAAATGACTCCTAAAGATGAAATTTGTGAAGTGTTGATTGGGGATAGTAATAGGCTTTTTCTTATTTTACTAGGAAGCTTTAATTATCCATAACATAATGGTACCAGGATAGTATGAATTGAGTTATTCATTCATTCATTCATTCATTCATTCATTTCAATAACTATTAATGGACTTCTGTTTACCAGATTATGAGTTATACAGTGTACATGGTAATAAACAAGGCATCACTTGGAGAACTTACAGTTATGGTAAAGACAAACAAGTTAAATGAGTAATTATAACAGTTTAAAGTGGTTGAAGGGGTTGTATTATTTTTCCAGGACTGCCATACTAAAATTGGTAGCTTCATACAACAGAAAATAAATCTCTCCGTTTTGGAGGCTAGATGTCTGAAATCAAGGTGTCAGCAGAGCCATTCTCCCTCTGAAGTTTCCAGAGAAAAATCTTTTCCTGCTCCTTCTTAGCTTCTGGTAACTCCCAACAATTCTAGAAGTTTCTTGGCTTATAGCTGCATCACTCAATCTCTGCATTTGTCTTCACATGGCTTTCTTCTCTGTGCATATCTGTGTGTCCTCTGCTCTTATAAGGACATCATTTATAGGATTTAAGGCCCACTCTGATTCAGCATGACCTTATCTTAATTTAATTACATCTGTAAAGCCCTTACTACCAAATAAGGTCACATTCTGAGATTCTGGGTGGACATAAGTTTTGGAGTTTGGGGAGGACAATATTCAACCTACTACAGCCATATATATGATATGTAGGAAGAAAAAAATACATTGCTATAATTGGAGAGATATTTATAAAATATGAGGAACATCTCACAAATAACATAAAGCATCAAATTTTGGTAATTAATAAACCCAGAAATAACCTGAATATTTGATAGTTGAGGAAACTGAACACAGAGAGATTGTTTGTCCAATCTCATACAGTTCAATATAGAAAGTCCTGACTTTTAGATGTAATAATCTTTTTGGAAATTTGAGCTTGCAATGGCTCACTCTTAGGTGCTTTTGACAATGGTTAATGGTTATGCCTGGATATTTTCATCTGTTCAAATTTCACTTTAGCCAATAGTTGCTGTTATTCAAATAATGGTTTAGTCTAAGCATTCAGAAAATCTCCTCTCACTGAGTGGTAGAGATGGAAATGAGCTGTGAAATATTAAACATTTGGTCAGAAAGAATGTTAACTAATTTCACTAACAAATTAGAAAAACAAACCTGGATATGTCTAGAAAGTTCATATTAGAATGGTTTTGAAAACAGTTAGCTGAATAGAGAAGGTAGATTATTGCAGATGTAAAGACCACATAGTAGGAAGGCTTTTATTTAATGAAAAGTCAGAAAGAGAAAGGAAATTGATTTGTGCATAGGATAGGCTTTGGAATTTAAGATAATAGCTATATTTTTCTTACAGAGATAATAGAGCAAGCAGAGGTTTAATGGTTGGGATAATTTTTCTAATATACAGGGATAATGAAAACAGAACAAAAATAAATAAGTAAAAATATTTTGAACACCTACTACATCTCTGACAACTTGCACAGTTTTTCTCAGGTAAGCCTGTTATAGATGAAGAAACTGAGGGTCAGAGGAGTCATGCAATTCACTGGCAAATGGTAAAACTGTGATCTGACACATTGATTTGAAGGTTTTTCTATGGGAAAAAGGGACAAAATGAGGTTTCTTACAAAGCTTGGCAATGATGCCGGAGTCTAGGGTCAGGGTGTTAAGTGAAAAAGAAAATTAGCCAGGGGAAATGATGAGGATCCAGTGTGGAGTGGGGTGGAATGATGAGGATCAGGAAAGAAAATAACAAACAGAGACAGAAAGAATGGAAATTTGTGTGATAGAGATGTAGAAGGAAATTAATAGTCCGTGGCAGAGATGGGCTAAAAGCTCACCATGCTTGTTCCTCCTTCTTGGACATACAGAAACATTACTTCTCCTACATCTCTCCCCCAGAAAATAAGTTTAAGACCATAGAACTGAGTTCTGGCCATTGGAATGTGGAATGTGGGCAAATTAAAGTATGCTGTTTGGCGATCTGCCTGTAAAATATCCCACAAGACTCCCCACAATCTCTTTGCTCATTGGCTGACTGAATGTGAAAAACGCATCAGGGACCTCTGAGGTGAACCTAGAGGATGGCAAAGACATGATATAGAAGGTCCTGGATCCCTGAGTTATTGCTTGGACTAGGTCCAGCTACCTGATTTGCACTGAGCTGTAATGTGAGCAAGAAATACTTTTGTTGTGTTAAGTTATTAAAATTGGGGGGGGGGAGGGGATTTGTTATGATACTTAGTGTCAATTGCCCTAAGTACCCTGACTTTCAGGACTTAAAAAGAACTTATAGATTACTTGAGTTACCTACCACCCTCATTTTATAATGAAAAAGAGAGAGACAGAGAACTTGTTGCACATCACACAGCTAATTAATAGTTAAATAGAATAAATGGGGCTGTGGTCCAAAATTCAGTCTACAGCTCTTTGCTTGAGAAAGCCAATAGAAATAGCAAAAAAAAATTTCTACACATTTCATTTTACTTCAGAATTTGACCCTACAACAACCACATGATTATATCCTTTGAACAGTGTTAATTCTGGGGCAAGTGAAGAATTGGTGTGTAGAAATGCAAACATTGAACTAGAAGTAATTAGATGTGAATATGATGTCAGGTAGAATCTGAAAGGTAATGAAAGTAAGGAGACTAGACACTGAATCTTCTTGGAAGGAGGTTCTCAATAATCAGAAGAAAAGAAGAATAAATTCTGGCCACCTGGGGATGTATCCCTTTGGAAACTGGGGCATAATTGCATAATGTAATGTCCAGAGTGACTAGTTATGGGTAACTTGAAGAAAAATATAAGTGTAGCAGTTCAAAATGAATCATTGAAAAGGTAGAAAGTTATAACAGCCATCCAATTGAGCTATGAATCTGTTAGATGAAAAAAATACAAAAGTAAAATAACAACAATAAAACCCCAAGGATTTGAGAAGGAAGTTGAATGCATTAAAACAGAGACCAGAGTGCATTTCACTTTTCAGCAAAAGCTTTCATATGCATTGAGGAATGGAATGGTAGTTGGAAGGATTAGCAAATCTTGATTTTTGAGGATTAAAGAAAACTAAATTGTCTTTAAAAGCAGAGGGGAAGCAAGTAGGGAAAAGATGAGGAGCTTCATGTTTACTGAAGGAGAACCTCAATTAAGCAAATATTGAATCCATTCAAAAATCATTTCAAACATACTTCCAAACTTCGGTGCTTGGGCTTCCATTTAGATTTTGCAGAACACTAACCTTTCAGTTTTTATTTTATCTGATTCCCTGGGTAGTCCTACCAAAAAGAATCACTTTAAACCTAGATGATAATGATCATGCATAATATAATGATTCCATTTAGCAAAAAAAAAAAAAAAACAACACTACTTTTTATTTAAGTGCCTTCCAAAAAATCCACAGTCATTTTATTTAAGGGAGATGTTTTTAGGGAAACTCAATATTTCTTGAGACTTCAAAGTGAAATGACTTTTGAAACCAAAGCAGAAACAAGTTTCTTATCACCACTGATAATAGAAGATTCTCAACCTCAGGCCCCGACAGCAGTCATTTTCTGTCTTTTCTTTATACATTAAGTGTGAACCTGATTTTGCTTAAAGAATTTCTCCCTTGTAAATTAAGAACATTAATTCATTTACTAAAAAAGTATGGCCTTTCAGATTATAAATTATTAATGGACCTATTCCACCTCCTCTCTACCACACTCCTCACTTCTTTCACTGTATATCCATACACACTGAAGTAAATATTGGTTGTTGTTGATGATGGTGATGCCTGTAATCGTGGTGTCTGTGGTAGATGTTTTTTCCATTTACTTTGGGTAACAGCAACTCTTTTTCCTTGGGAGTCACATGAAATTATTCTGTCAATCATATTGTTCTGCCATTTGCTATTGGGTATACATTTAACCACCAATCATAGTATTTCCTCCTCCTGACCACAGAAATTGTCTCATAAAAAGTCCTATGACACAAGTGGCACAAGTTAGTCTTTATCTGGTACTTTCTAAAAACTTTCCCTTTCCCTTAAACCATTAGCTATAAAACATGAGATCCCAGAGCTGCTGGTGACTGTGACTCTGTCACATAAAGGAGACCCTGAAAACATTCTCAAGCAGGTAATAATCATGGCTCCTCCTTTTGTTTCAATTTTGAATATATTGAGTGCCTATTTTATGTAAGATACTTGGATAGAGACAGTAAGAGACTGAAAAATAAATGTGATGTTACCTCTTTGTTAATTTTCAAAATAGTTAATAGTCTGTGATAATTCAGTCATCCGAGTTTATTCAGCAAATCCTAAATGAGAGCATATTTTCTTGCAGCTATTTGAAGAGCTCTAGTGATACAGCGGTGATCGATCAAATAGACATACTTCTTGGACTCATGGAGCTTACAGCTTATGAAAAGAAAAGCATTGATCAAAGAACCACAGAAATACTCAGTTATAAATTGTGATTAATATTCCAAGGCAAACCCAGCATATTTAGATAATTATATAAAAGAGAAATCTATTTGAGATCTGATGGTGGAGTACAATGGTGCTGGTAATTTAGTGAGACTGGGAGGGTAAAGTTGGAAGCAGACAAGGCCTAAACACTTAAAGCTGCCTTTGATTAAAATGCTCAAGGTTTCCACTACCATTCTCCATCCTTCGCCCTGACACTCCCTAGTAGCCCAAAGAAAAGGAGCAAAAGAGGCTGATGCAGAGCCACTATTGAGACACACTTTGGAAGTCAATGGAATGTGGACTGAAACAGCAATGGTCTCTATACCTCTGGGATGGGGGAAATGGGGGACCGCTAGCTAAGTTGTACCTGGGACATTTGCTTCAGGCTAGCTAATGGTAAGGAATTTCTAATAATATTAAAATATTCAATGGAGAAAAGTGAGATTATTTTCACAAATGTAATTAAAAATTGGAGTAGCTGTCATAGATAATCAGCATATGAAGCTTATACCAACCCAAAGGGAAGCAGGGAGGACTACATTTCTCTTTTATAGTGCCTTGATTATAATCCTGCAAGATACTGGAAAAACATTTGAGGGAACAGAGAAGATGAGTTCACTCAATATATTCACCAACTATTGCAATATTGAGAGTCTGAGTTTTCTGCCATTAAACTATTTGGTCTGGCATAGGATCTAACTTAAAACAAGTGTTCCATCAATGTTTTGAATGAATGAGAGATTACAATGAGAAACAATGCTCAGGTTTATAGTTAGCAACTTTGTCTAAGATTCTCAGTAAAATGAATATCTTCTTCCTTTCTCTCTTACAGTCCCTTCAGCAATCCCTATCAGAAAAATATATTTGGTTCTCTTGACTTTTTTCTTTACTTATAAAAAGATTGTGTTAACATAAAATAAATGTCTTAATTCTATTTCTAGTTACTTTTGAAGTTTCATTGTTGGGTCATCAGCATCTTTTAAGAACCTCACCATTCCTTTTTTTTTTTTTTAAGATTTTATTTATTCATTTGAGACACAGAGATACAGAGAGAGAGAGCATGAGCAGGGGGAGTGGCAGAGGGAGAGGGAGAAGCAGGCTCCCCACTGAGCCAGGAGCCCAATGCAGGGCTCAATTCCAGGACCCTGGAACCATGACCTGAGCTGAAGGCAGATGCTTAACCATCTGAGCCACCCAGGTGCCCCAGAATCTCACCATTCCTATAGAAGAATTTCATTACCCCAACTTCTACTCAGAACTGATAGAGAGAGTCAATGATGACAAATACCAGGTTTACTTCTAAAAGTGTGTGGGTATTTGCTGTTCACTATTCAGCATTGTGGGAGACTTTGGTAGAATTCTGCCTGGAAATTTGGGAAGGGCGTCACAGATGAGCTTAGGTACTCACAAGGATTTGAATCATCCAAAGATGTCAAATAGGCAAAGATATGGGAAATGTCATTCTAAAGAGAGGAGGGAAATTAATAAAATCACATGCAGAGGAAAATAGATTTTGACTTGTCAAGATCCCTACAACTTTAGGGAATGTGAGCATTTCAAATGTTTGTAATTAATTTCAACATCAACTATTTCCAAGGACTCTACTCTCTAAACGTTTATATCAATTCTTATTGACAAACTATAATCTGTAGAATAACCATATGGTAAATAAACTTTCCTTGTTAGGGCACATTTCTCTAAATTATAAGCTGGTGTAAGTCTTCTATAATTAAAGATAGTAGAAAGGGAAAATAATAACTTCAAGTTGAAATTCTAGCCTTAAGGAAACTTGATTGAATCAAATTGTGAACTATTTAGTTATTTGTGGTCATGAGGTTTCTTTTATGATTATATTGTACAATCTGTGTTTATGCTCTTTACAATCATCTGTAGCTCCTTTCACAGCTCCTTCTTTAACTCTTAAAAGCTTCAGGAAAAATGCAAACAGATTGTAGAAGCAGAAAAATTAAATTCAAAAGAAAAATAAAACTTAAATAATTTAAAGTATATAAAAAAGAAAATATGATTTAGAAGGTAATAGGATGTACAGTTTGGGTCATTAGAAAGTAAAGAAAGAAGGCTTCAAAGGAATAAGGGAAGAAAGGACAAGTAGATAGAGAGGGATTTATCCATCCATCTATCCATCTGCCCATTCATCCATTCATCCATTCATCTGACTCCAAACTGTGTCTAATCCAGTTTTGTATTTCTAGAAATCCTTTGGACAACTCTATCAAGACCTTGCAAGTTTCTGTCTCCTAGGAAATGGGAAACACCAACTTCTGTTTAATTTCCCAAGACAACAAACTCAGAGTCATTCTTGATTTGATGTTCTCCTTTGCCACTCATACAAAATTGATCATCAAGTCATATTGATTTTACATTTGAAAGGTCTCATTTGTTTTCCCTTTTTGGAGACACTGTCAATGGTCATTTCTTGCATGGATTGCTGCAATTTTAAAATTTTAACAGTTTTCTGATTTTCCTTTACAGAGCTCTTCCAATTCATCTTATTTATTGATATTCAATATATTTTTCTCTCTTTTTAAGAAATAAATCTTCCAAATGCATAAGATATCATAGAGTATAATATAACAGAATCATATTTAAAAATTGTTAATATTTTGCCATATTTGCTTTAGGAATTTTTACTTTTTAAGAAATAAAATACTAGTGATACAATTGAAAACTCCTTTGCACCTCTCCCTGTTTTTCTTTCCTTCCCACCCTTCCCAAACAAGTGCAATTCCCTAAAATTGGTGTGTATCTTCCCATCCATCTTTAAAAAAATATTGTATCATGTATGTATATATCCAAAGCCATACTTTGTATAGTGTTGTGTATTTTTTAAATAAAATACCCAGTGTAATACTACACATATTCTTCTGCATCTAGCTTTCATCAATTAATGTTACTTCACAACACTTCAACATTTTTTCATTAAACATTATAAGATGTATCCCTGTTGATAAAATTCATTTGAAATGCTGTGTCATATTTTATGTTCCCATTTTCCCTATTATTTATTTTCAGTATTTTACTTTTAGTTTGTTATTAATCACTGCCTCTTCCCAACTGGCTAGTAGTAGTAGTTATAATAGTAGTAGTAGTAGTAGTAGTACTATTCAATGATTATTTAAATTTACAAACATCTTCATCGATTTCTTGGCTCATTGTTCCTCACAGACACTCTGTTTTGGTTGTCAGTTTCCTTGTTAGTAAAGTACATTTTGAAAGTAGTAAACTGTCAGTCTTTGACTGAAAGTATCAATCGACCTCTCTCTTTAGTCCATACAATGAGTGGAGTTTTAAATTGACTTTTATCCAGCACAAGATATTATTTCATCATTCTCTGGAAACATTTTTGATTTTAACCTTATTACTTTTGTAGACATCTTATCATTGTTCCTGAGTTATTTTTAAGATTTCTATGACATTGATTTTTTTAAAGATTTTATTTATTTATTTGAGAGAGAGAATGAGAGAGAGAGAGAGAGCATGAGAGAGGGAGGGTCAGAGGGAGAAGCAGACTCCCTGCTCAGCAGGGACCCCGTGCGGGACTCGATCCTGGGATTCCAGGATCATGACCTGAGCCGAAGGCAGTTGCTTAACCAATTGAGCCACCCAGGCGCCCCTATGACATTGATGTTTTATATTTCTTAAATTCAAGGAAATCTGAGCCTTCATAGTATTTGATATTCCCTTCACTTTTGCTCTCTATCATGGAATTGTATTAGACATGTTAGACATACTAAGTCTGACCTTTATAACTCAAAACTTCTTTTTATGTCACTTATAATCGTATCTCTCTGAGCTACATTTTTTAAAAGATTTTATTTATTTATTTGAGAGAGAGAGCATAGAGGAAGAGGGAGAGGGAGAAGCAGACTGCCCACTGAGCAGAGAGCCTAATGCGGTTACCGAACACAGGACCCTGAGATCATGACCTGAGCCGAAGGCAGATGCTTAACCAACTGAGCCACCCAGGCACCCTCTGATCTACATTTTATAAAATTTTTTCAAGTTCACCTTCTCCTAGTTTACTTTCTCAATAGAGCCTATTATTCTATAAAATGTATGTATTTACTTTGTTATTGCTTATAACTTCAGGGGCTATGTATTTCATTTCTTAATGTTGAATTTGTTCACAACTTACATTTGCCTACTCTTTTTTTGCACAGTTTTGTATTTTCATTGTGGTTTATATTCTTTTTTGGTGGTGGGGAGATTTCCTGTTAATCATTTACCAGTTGTGTATTCATAGTTTTCTTTCCATATTTCATAATACAATATTATATTATTTCCATTTCTTGGTGTCAGTTCCTCTTTTTGCTGTACCTGCTAACTCTCCCTTGGTGGATAATTTCCACATCTATTATGTAATTTTTTACTGTGAATTCATTTTTAGTAGGAATCTTTGTATTCTGAGAAATCTGAAGTGCTCTGACTTCATGGAAGGTCTCTATAGAGTAGTTTGGTTTTTTTGTGGCTCCAGGAATTTTAATGGTGTGGTAGGTAGAATTCTAGATGACCCCCATGACCTTTGTCTCCTGATGTTACCTTATCATTATGTTATATTACATGGCTGTGATGGTCAATTTTATATGCCAATTTGGCTAGGCTGTAGTCCCCAGTTATTTAATCAAATGGTATTCTAGGAGTTACCCTAAAGGTACTTATAGATGTGATTAGAATCCTTAGCTAGCTGACTTTGAGGGAGATTATCCTAGGTAATCTGAGTAGGCTTGTTGTAACTAGTTGCAATGTCTTAGGAACAGAACTGAGACTTCTCAAAAGAAGAAATTCTGCCTGTGGGTTACAGATTCAGCCTACCCTTAACTGACTGCCCTACGAATGTCGGACTTACCTAGCCAATCCACACACATACTCACATAAGCCAACTCCTCGTGATAAATCCTTTAGTATACATCTCCTCTTCCGTTTCTGTGGTTGAATACTGACTGACACATTGGCAAAAAGAATTTTTCAGATATAATTAAAGTTAGAAAAGTAAAAAGTAATTCAACCCTACAGCTACAAGGAACTCAATTCTGCTAACAACCTGAATGGCTGGCCCTTGAAGCAGATTCTTCCCCAGAACCTCCAGATAACAGCCCAGCCCAGATGACACCTTGATTTCTGCCTTTCAAAGACCCTAAGCAGAGAGCCCAGGTGGATCTACCTTTTGACCTGTAAAGTTAATAAATGGGTACTGTTTTAAGCCACTAAGTTTGTGGTAACTCTTTACATGTTAATTGAAAAAAAACCCAGTGTAAGTGGTTTGGACCAGTATTCATACTGATTTTTTAGATTGGCATTCAATAACCATGGACAGTATAATGTGAACTTCACCTGCTTATGAATGGACCAGGCTTGGGTTTAAATTTCTGGTCTGTGACTATTTCTCCCGTTGGCCTCTGGGAGGAAGCATGTTTATATGTAGTTTCTTAATCTGGTAGATGAAATGTGACTAATCCTATTTTTATGAAATAGGCAGGTCTTGGATCTATGTGGGAACTCAGGATACCACATTTCCTATTGCTCTTTAAGTATTAAAGCCCTATGATCACCACCCAATTCAATATCCTCACAGATTACCATAGAATCAACTCAAGCTAATGACAAGCTATCAGTTATTTTATAGTTTCTGGCACCTGGATATTTCATCAATCTTTTGAGCTTGGAAATATTTTAATAATTTAAGTTATATTGATGTGGGTTTGTACCTGGAATTGGAGACTGTAGAAGAGGGGTCTTTTAGCATTGACTCAATCCCCATATTTCCATATCAGAACTCCTGAATGAATGTTTAAGGAAAATTCAGTCATGAACTTTTTGAGCACATCATTCAAGACCCCCCTACTCTGGTTTCATTGATTATATCTACAGTGTCTCTTTGTAAACTTCTTTACTTCTTGTTCCCTGAAAAGACCATGTGTTATGACTGGGTTTACTCTGCCTAGACTGTCTTTCACTATTTGCTTACAGAACGCGTCTTCATCCTTCAAGACTAAGCTCAAATATCTTTTTCAAAATAATTTTTCCTCACAATAATCAATTGGAACAATTGTCTTCTTACATCTGTTCCTACAGAACTTTGAATATACCCCAATTACAACATTATATGGACCTATCTGTTTATATGTTTGTCTCTAATGTCCATCCTCCTCCTGTGAACCCCAAACAAACTTATGGCCATTTCAATAGCAGGATCCATGTCTCATTCACCTTTGTAACTCCTGACATACACGATGTATTAAAAAAACATTAGCTAAATGAAAATTTCCTTAATAAAACTGATCTGGTCAAAAACTTGTGTGTGTGTGTGTGCATGTGTGTGTGTGTGTGTGTGTGTGTGTGAACATGTATTTTAATGCTACGTATTTCAGAAGAAATGTGCAGAGACTGTTTTAGTTTGCTAGTGCTGCCATAACAAAGTACCACAGACTGTGTCACTTAGACAGAATTTTATTTTCTCACAATTTTAGAGGCTAAAAGTCTGAGATCAAGGTGTCAGTAGGGTTGGATTCTTTTGAGGACTTTTTCCTTGGCTTATAGATTACAGTCTTTTCCCCGTGTCTCCATATGGTCTTCCCTCTGTACACGTCTGTGTTCAAATTTCCTCTTTTGGTAAGGACCCCAGTCATAATGACTGACGACCCAGGCTTAGGACCTCATTTTAACTTAATTACTTCTTTAAAGAACCTATCTTCAAATCTAGTCACGTTGTGAAGTACTAGGATTTGGATTTCAACATGTAAATTTGGTTGGGGGGGACACAATTCAGTCCATATCAGAAACGTTGGGTGATCACTTGCCAGGATATTGTCCAAATGATGCTTGTCACAGAAAGTGGATCTTAAGAAGTTCTACCCACTCCAGGAATCTATGATTCAATATTCCTGGTAAAACATAATGGAAACTTTAATATAAGATTATATTCCTTATAATTTTAGAAGTGTCAAAAAGTTGAACTTTCCTAATTGTTATTTGCTCTCAATTAGTTCTTTCTCTTATTATAAAGTAAATAGCATATCTTCCAAGTTACTCCCTATCTGTCCAATGCTTATAGAAGCTTTTGGTACATATGGAGTAGATATAAACATAATGTGATTCACCACTTGTTAGTTTAATAACAATTCAAGTATTATATTTTCCTGGTAACATTATGATGTGAGTCAAATTACTCAATATAAAATATTTTATAGAAATGTCTATGAATAAGTATATTTTAAACAAAATTAAACTTACTGTAACCTACTTCTTTTAGAATTTTTACAATTAATTTTTTAGAAATCTCCTTCATATAATAATTTTAAGGGCTAGTTGATGCTTCTTTAGGTAGGGGCTAGGTCTGGAAAGAATAGAAAAGGCAGAAGTGATCTGTCATTCTTACAGCCAAAATAATAAATAAATAAATAAATTTCTATATCAAACTTCCAATCTAAACAGTATTATTATAAGAAAAATCAGGATCAGGTGGTAGAATGAGAATAGAATACAGTTTCACAATCACTTAACTGAATTCCTTGGAGGCAAATATTTCAGAACGTATCACTTTTCCAATTTGACAAAGGTAATGCTGGGCATGTTCTGTATATTACATAACACCCCACTGGAATGCAGTGTTATCAATATTCACACTAAGTGGATAAATAAAGAATATGAATAGCTTAATATAAGTTCAGGTGAAGTTTCACTACTAAATAAATTCAAAGTAGGTCAGAGTTTACCACCAAATACATTAAAATAAATGATAAGATTTTGAAGTTCTTGAATTTTTGAATTTTGAATAAGGGCTAGTAGCCAGGCATAAATGTTCAGTGGGATGTGTTTTCAGAGGTAAGAAAAAATGAAATCTTGAAAATGGGGATAGAAAGTAATATTCTCCCATAAATAAAAAAGAAAAGCTTGACAAACAGGGCTTTCCAGATAATTATAGATTTGTTTAGAGACCTTGACCCTATATATACACTGTTTGTTTGTTTTGTTTTGTTTTCAAACGTAGCACTTGGTGTTTTAAACCTGCCCTTTTAAATTGTAAATTCCATCTGGGCAGGAATATATTCTCCTACTATTAGCACTAAGTAAACATTGCAAAGTCAAAAGGTAACCAAACCGTCAGATTATTTGGCCATGTGCTATCACAGACCCTCTGAATTCTGTTTTCCTTAGGGATAACTGCAATGTTTGTTAGTAATTGGACACTGTCATTCTGAAGGGAGCCCTATGCCCACAGATGCCACCATAGCTGAGGGGAATCTGATTTGCAGCTTAAGTAAAAGTCATTTAGTTCTTTTGTTACTCTGTAAAGGCAATTAGACTAGAGCAGCAGCTGCATATAATTCTGGAATAATGCTGAATGGGGAGTGTGTGTGTGTGTGTGCACGCGCGCGTGCACACACACATTTTAAAGCAGGTGTAAATAAGTAATCTTTTCATTTATTTTAATTCTTTCAAAGAAGCTGACATTAGGAAAATCAGAATAGGAGAGAGCTTTGTAAAAGAGCACACTTGTCATCAATCTCTGCTTTTCATTCCTGTCACCTTTAATTCCAGGATGCATTGTTCTGACTTAAGTGATCCTCCACTCAAGCTCTGTGTTTAGAGTATTTGCAATGACAAAGAGCTTAAATCTACCACATCTTGATCTTCTCCTAACAACATTTGTCACAATTCAAATAAACATTTACCTCTTATACTAAATGGTTTTCTTGACAATCTCTGGCCTTTGTTCTATTTTCTGTTCTCCTGAGGCTGTGTTTCTTAATCTAACTACACCAACTGAGAGATGAAGATTGGGTGGTCCTGGTTAGGCAGAGAGAAAACATTTTCTAGTAAAACAGCTCTAATTTTGTTTGAATCCTTTCTCCTATCACCTGCATTTTCAGGTGAAAAAGGCTAGTCGTCACCCTCCTAGGTGACAAATGGATGAAATTATTGAAGGCAACAGCAATGGGCTGTGGTAGTAGTTAATTATGCTCTGGTGCATGTCTTTCATTAAGGTGCTGTTTCCTTCACCAGAGCCCTCAATAAAGCATTTCTCAAGGGCCTCTTAGGAGTCTGTGCAGGGAGGAACAGTCTATCAGGGAACTGCGGGCGGCGGGATGTAGTGCTGCAGCCTGTGAGGGGTCATTAATGAGGCTGAGTAATGCAACCTGACAACGCCTGATGAATGGGACTCTCTGGACGGATGGTCTGACAAATGTAGGCTCCATGACAGGCTTTGTTTTCTAAACAATGTGAGGCTTCATTTATCAGTTTATTGGTTATGAAAAAGAACTAGTCCAAAAGGTGGATTGGGATTTAATGAAGAAATTGTCCCCAGTGGTTAGAAGCAATATGAGTTGATGGTATTACCTCTTATTGGTATTCATATTTTTCATCCTGTGGCATCAGAGAAACGGTTAGAGGAAATTACTAAAGAATTGCCTAATGGCAAATTGGGGTGAAAAAATGGTACCTCTGGATTTGACAACCTCTCTGTGGTTGCCAGATATGCCAAAGTTGGGAACTGACAGCATTGGCTTCTAAAATAGCCTCCATTATCATAATCTTGCCTGTGATATTTTGTGTCTTTAATTTAAAAGTCTTCTGGTTGTTCTGTAATGCCTCATATCTAATGAATATAAGCTTTGAAAGACAATTTTAAAGGAGTACTCTTTACTTGGTTTTTCCTACACTGGAAACTAAAACCTTGACTGTAATAGTTAGCATTCGTTGTACTAGATTGGGTGTGTGTTTGGTAACAGAAAGGAGAGGTCTTTAAATTATGACCTGTGGAGATGATAAAATTTTGTTGAGGGAGATTAAGAAATGCTTATAAAGAATGAGTGAAGAGTTTGTAGAGAGGATTTGGATTTCAGTCTTGTGTTCCTGGGCTATAAACAACTGGCAACAACCCTTAGTCAGTGTACATAATAGAATAGTTCTTGTCAGAACATTGCCTTGTTCTGTATCATTTACATTGGGATGTCAGCTTCTTATACCTCTAGACCCTTGTTATTAAGCTTTTTATATGACCACAGTTTTTCAAACCATAGGTTTTGTTACCTTCAGATACGCTTTGCGAAATACTGGCCTTGGTTCCATGATATCACAGCTCTCTCTGTTAACCTCTGTGCTCCATCTATGTCTGCTGGTGGCTTTATTCTCTTCATGGTATCAGCATCATCATCATTATTATTATTTTTGCAATGATAGAAGAAGAGATGTTTGTAAAGTCTCTATTTGCTTGGAAAATGAAAAGAGATGTGCAATTATCAAGAGACGTGGATGCCATAAGTTTCCCATGCAATTATTAAATTTATCTTAGTATACTCTATTATATACATTTTATATATTTTGATATGACCCTTTTCATCCACCTCGTCCTCCTTCCTCACAGGAAAAAATTGGCACTACTGAATTTTTAAATTCAGTACATTAACTTCAAGTCAATCCCATGCTTGGAATAACATGATCTGCTGACAGATACACAGCTATCTCTCTAAAACAATTCCCTAATTCATTTGAAAATCAACTAAGGCTTTGTCTCCATTTTGAAGTTCTATTTTGTTTCTATTTTGAGGCCCTATTTACATCTAAAGAAGTTTTTAAAATATGAAGATGATTATAATCATAACATCCCTTTATGAAATTCACTTCTATAAATTCTTTCATTAACATCATGGAATTCATCTCATAATAGCTAAAGACAGGGAGAGAATTTCAAATCTACAGAGAAGAGGTAAGTTGTAGAAAATAAGCATGAATTTACAAAAAAAAATTTGTATGGTTTTAAGTATCCTAATTAATCTACAAATCTACATTAAGTCCATTCAGTACTGAATTTAAGTCTCTTGACTTCTAAACAAGTATTTTATTATGCAGGTTATTCTAAATTTTCCTTAATGAAAATGAAATCTTTGAATCTTGAAAAAATGTGTGAAATTAGAATTCAGTGTTCGTGTTGTCATTTGAGCTTCTCTCTTCATTTTTTTTCTGATAGTGTAGAAGACTTGGCACCTCCTCTGGGCTTGTCTCATGACTGCTTTCTCTTGGCATTAAGCCCAGCTGGTCTCATCTTACTGACTTCTGCAGAGTATCTCAGATAGAGTAAAATTATTTTGAGAAATTTACAATGAATAAATGAATTTTTCCTTAAGTGACTGTGATCATTTCTAAATCAAAGCCTTCTTTTTATAAGCCATTGATAAAAGAAACACATTAGGCCAATTTGAAAGAGGAAAAGTAATGTCAGTATAGAAATTGTGTGTGTGTGTGCATGTGTGTGTGTGTGTGTGTGTGTGTGTGTGTGTGAGAGAGAGAGAGAGAGAGAGAGAGAGAAAGAGAGACAGAGAGAGAGAGAGAGAGAGATAGTCCGGATAAAATAAAGGGAAGATAATCTTTAGGTAGAAGATTCCTAAAGTCAAAAGAAGTTGTTTATTATAGTGGTTTTCCTAATTGTTCTCTTTTTCTCCCTGATAGATTAAATGTTTCTCAGGAGTTCATATAAAGGACAGAAAAACAGAAACAAAAACAGAACAAAACATGTATATTTCAAATTATCCCCAAGAAAACTACCATGTGTGTTTTTGTCAATCTCCCTGAGTTTTATCATATAATGCCATGATGTCTGAAAAAAATCTTTAGAGTTGAAGACTAGAAGTACAGAAATAGAATGTAAAAATTGACATAAATCACCAACTTCATAAGCCACTATCTACAGTATCCAGCCTTACACACACATCCACACATACATACATCCACTGAAACTTGACCTTCTCAGACTCTAAAACTTTTCCCTTGTACCAAAATGATTCTGATACGTGCCCAAATGTTTACATGAGTTATAAACATGTGGAAACGGAAAACTTGTTTGAAAATATGGAAAATGTCTGTATTTTGTCACAACTGAGCTTTGCTAAAAGAATCTATTCATTCTCTTTCGGGTCTTGCATGAAGAAGTAAAACTCAATAAATATAGGGGCACGTGTAGATGTGTTATATAACTTTGTGGTCATAGAAAAGAGTTATTTCCCTTTTTCTCCTGAAACTTTTAGCTCAGAGACATGTTAATAACAAAAATAATCTAAATTTAAGACATGTAGGTATTTTTTGGTGACTTGTTAATCCTGGGGAAAAATCTGCAACGGGTTAGATGATTGAATATGGATACACGAGCACACATGCAGAAAATTTCAATATACTACTTGTTTATTTATTAACTTCTGGGGCAAGTGATTCCAAAAGGTTTTTGTCTTAATATTCTGGGTTAATTATTTCACAGCAGGAGCTAGTATAAGGTTGGGAAATCTCACAAACTATCATAGTAATGTATCTATCATGTATATTGTACAACCATGTCATGCAATCCTCAGTATTTCAGTATAGAAAACCAAAGAAATTTTAGTCCTGTGATACATATTTTGCTAGCATGAACTTGTGCAAATAAGGGGTGGGGGAGTAAGTATGGTTAAAACAGTAAATAATGCTAGGAGATTGAGAAAATCCAAAATGAAGTATAAAATAAAGAAAAGTTCACATCTAGACCATCTCAGCAATTTTTACTTTAAAACATCCTCATTGTTTATGTAGGGAAGAAAGATATGCTATTGTGGAGGGTTTCCCCTTCCTTCAAGTTAATTTCTTCTAGGCACAGATTGTGCTCTTCTGACAGCAGCACAGGGCTCATTATATGCCACAAGTCATTAGGCAGAGGTTAGGAGAGGAAGCCTGTTCCCTGAAGCAATTTGTTTCAGCAATGCTGCTAGAGCATAGTTCAGAATTATCTTTAATATGAATGAGAAGCTGGAGCCACTTGAATAGGCAGATGGAGTTTTGTTTTCTTCTCCCCAGACCATGAACTTGTCTGTTTCTTTTTTTCAAAGTACATTCAGCATCTTGGTGGCTATTTTGTTTAACCTTGTTCTGCCATTCTTTCCAATTACTCAGTTTAGTTTACCCATTCCAGGTTAGCTAATTGGCTTTGCTTAGCCCTCCTTTTCACACATTTCCATACCATTCCACATGTAATTCAAGTCCCGTTAGCTCCCACTTCATTTAAATCAACATAGGGCCCTTGGGAGTAGTAGGGCTGTTGGAAACCAGGTGCAACTGGCCAGATGGCTGCTTTGCCAGGAGGGTGGAGCAGAAAGAGCAGCTACCTTGCCAAATTCTGACTGTCAGACTGAGATAGCTAAGAGGGTTAGCAGAGGGCTAAACCTGGATTTAATTGCTATTGTTCTTCTGTTATTGGTTCTCCCTTAGACTCCAAATGCATATTCTTTTCAGGTTTAAAGCCAACTTTAAGAAACAATCAAGATGCTCATTAAACATTAGGCCTCCACCACTATAATATATGCCATCAAGAGCTTGCTTGGTTCTGTTTTGAAAGAAGTAAGACCAATTCTAGATGTTATTTGTATGTTAACTTGCCCCTGTGATCAGCTGTTGCCATACCATATTCACAATTCCCTAAGACTGTCCCACTGTTTTGAACTTAGAAGGCATCTATTCTGAACCTTGCGTTACCTCTTGGTCTACTTTCCCTTTTATTGGCCAGAGCCACAAAACAGAAAATCATGAGGGTCTTGCCCGCTACAGATTCATGATATCCAGTGTCAAGTAAGCTCTGTCCTAGGTTTTTGTTTTGTTTTATTTATTTTTTCCAGAATAGTCCACAAGAAAACTTTTAAACACTACCATTACATGCAGATTCTGCCTATTTCACTTTTGTGAAGATGACTGGAACTTTATTTATTGTTATCCATTGGCCATATAGTCCTCCATATCTGACTTCATGTCTCATGACTCTAATGATATTTTGTATTTAAGGAACATTATTAGCCTTGCAATTTCCAATCTCAGTTATTTTTTTCCCCTCATTTCCTATCTTCCTGAACTTGAAGCAATGAATACCAAGTCAATGTAAATCACCATGGAGACTTTACTTTTCTACCTGGGCTTTTGAAATAGCATATTTTTGTTTTCCACTTAATCTTCTGGTCTCATCTTTTCTGCTTTTTTCTTAATATATTCTTTACATTTGGGTGTTATTCAAGGCTTTCTTTCACCTCAGAAGTTATTTCTATTTCATTATCCATAGCAACCTGGCTATGCGGCATCCCACAGTAACTTTTTTGGTGATGACTTCCTATCTGTGGCTCAAGTTCCAAATGCATATCCCAAGCATAAGTTTTTAATTTAGCTGATTTTAATACTGATAGATTTTGACCAGCCCACAGTTTTCTCAGTTCTATGAGCTCAAGGACTATTATTCTTTTTCATTTGTTCCATATTTTCTTGTTAAACCCACTCTTTTTTATTTATCAAAATATTCTTCTTTGTATCTTAACTTGTTCAGTTCTGCTAAATATTCTCATCTGAATTTTCATTGACGTATGCTTGAATTATTGCAATAGATTCTACCTAAAAATAATTGATAGTAGAGACAATAGAGGCTAAATATCATGTAATATTTACTATGTGGTAGATATCGTTCTAGTTTATTCAGTGCCTGCTATCATTTAATCTTCACAATATCCCTATGAAGTTTTATTATTCCCATTTTCTAGGTGATAATGTTGAGGTATAGAGAATCATGCAGCTTGCCCAGTATTATAAAATTAATGCAAGATGGGACTTGAACCCAGGATTTCTAAGAAGGAACAACTATGCTATAATGCTTTGACCTTCCTTCTTTGTCTCTTCTCATTAGAATAACATGTTTTTAGAACAATAGAGGACATCCCTGGCCTAAGAGCTTAAAAAAAAGGGGGGGGAAGAAAGAAAGAAAGAGAAAAGAAACCAGAAAAAAAGAAAACTAACTTAACAAAATGCTCTTCTCACAAATTAAAATGTACTTATTTTACCCGACTTCCGGTTTTCTTTGGAGTCCTCTCAACTCTTCACTGGAATTTTTATATTAGGTATATCTCTGGGTCTCTGGGCCTACCTTTAGAAATAATTGGTCATAAAGGAGAAAATAGATCAGTCCTTAGAGGAAATACAGTATGATGGGTGAATTTTTCCCCCCAAAAAGGATTTTTATTTGAAAACATATTGGTAAAAAAAATTGTTTTGTTTTTTGTTTGTTTGTTTTTTGAGAGAGAGAGCATGGGGAGAGGGGAGGGGAGAGGAGCGGAGGGAGAGATAATCTCAAGCAGGCTCCATGCCCAGCACAGAGCCTGATGCCCAGCTCAATCAGACAATCCTGAGATCATGACCTGAGTCCAAATCAAGAGTCAGACACAACCAACTGAGCCAGTCAGGCCCCCCACACAAAAATGTTATTTTTTTAAATCTTGACTTCAGCAGTTATTGTATTGCCCTGTTCCACTACTACAATTTCAATTTTTTTTTTACTCTGATAACCTTACATCTTCAATTTCATTATGTTATTCTGTTTAAAAAAAGTCACCCTATCTGCTTTTGAAGGATAAAATCCAATGCTGACTTGTCACTCAAAACCATCTGCAAGCTATACATAACTTTTTATCTGTTATCCCCTCAATCCACACTCACCACCTTTACCAGAATATTCTTGTCATTGACCTACTAATGTGTCTTTATTCAATCTCGTCCCAATGCCTGGTACGATCCCAACTTCATATGTTGAAATTCTACTCATTTCCAAGAGCCAGATCAAGGTTTTTATGTTCCCCATCCCACAGCCAGAAATTAGCTTTTTCATTTTTCAGTTCCCACCATACTTTGTACTTCTCTTATTGCATTTATCATATACTGGTTTGAACTTTTGCTTTGTATTTATGTACTTCTCTTTTTTTTCCTGGTGGATTGTAAACTTAATAGAAGGGGTCAACATCATATGCTTTTTTTTAATAAATCAACTTTATTGAGGCATAATTTACATATAATAAAATGCACCCAACTTAAGTATACAGTTAAATGAGTTTTGACAAATATATACAATCATGTAACCACTAGTATAATTAAGACATAAATATTTCCATCATCTACTTCCCAGTCAATGTCCAACCCTGGCCCCAAGCAATCACTGCTTTGCTTTTTGTCATTATAGATTAATTTTGCCCTTTCTGAAATTTTATATAGATAAAATCATACAATTGGAACTAGTTTGTGTATGGCTTCTTTCATTTATCATAATGTTTTTGAAATTCAACCATGCTGCTGCACATTTGAGTGGTTTGTCCCTTTTTATTTCTGAGTAATACTTCATTATATGAAAGTACATACCATAATTTACCTATCCACCCACCAATGAACATTTGGATTATTTCCAATTTAGTTATATGAATAAATTTGGTATGAACATTCATCTACAAGTCTTTATGCTTTCTTTTCTCTCGGTTAAATGGTTAAGAATGCAATTATTGGGTTTTTTATATTTAACTTTATGTTAAATTTAATTTTATATGTTTTCCTAAGTGGTTAAAACATTTTGCATTTCCACCTGCAATGTGTGTATCAGTTGTTCTATATCCTTTCCAATAATTGACCCCATTAAAAGCACTATTTTTCTTTCATTTTAAGTATAATTGACATACAGTATCCTATTAGCTTTAGATGTATATCATACTTATTCCATATTTTTATGCATTATGAAATGATTCCCATGATAAGCTTAGTTACCATCTATCACGAAGTTATTACTATATGATTGACTATATTCCCAATGCTGTATATTATATTCCCATGACTTATTTACTTTATAACTGAATGTTTATGTCTCTTAATCCTCTTCACCAATTTTGCCCCTCAAAATCCCTTCCCACTTTGGTAAAGCAGCAGTTTGTTTCCTGTATCTATGAGTCTGTTTTGTTTTGTTTTGTTTGTTTGTTTGTTTTTTAGATTCCACATATAAGTGAAATTATAAGTATTTGTCTTTCTCTGTATTATTTCACTTATCATAATACCCTATAGGTCCATTCACTTTGTTGTAAATGGTGAGATTTCATTCTTTTTTATGGCTAAGTAATATTCCACACTGTGTATATACACCACATCTTTATTCACTCATCTATCCATGGACACTTAGGTTCCTTACATATTTTGGCTATTATAAATAATGCTGCATTGAACATAGGGGTTCATAGAGCTCTTCAAATTTGTGCTTTTGTTTTCTTTGTATAAATACCTAGAAGTGGATTGCTGGATCATTTGGTAGTTCTACTTTCAATTTTTTGAGGAAACTCCATACTGTTTTCCATAGTGACTGTACCAGTTTACATTCCCACCACCAGTGTGCAAGTGTTCCCTTTTCTCTACATTCTTGTCAACACACTTGTTATTTTTGTCTTTTTGATAATAGCCAATCTGACAAGTGTGAGGTAATATCTCATTGTGTTTTTTATTTGCATTTCCCTGATCATTAGTGATGTTGAGCATCTTTCCATGTCTGTTGGCCATCTGTAAATCTTCATTGGAAAAATGTTTATTCAGATCCTCTGAACATTTTTTAATTGGGTTTTTTATATTGTATAAGTTCTTTCTATATTTGGATATCAACCCTTACTGGTTGTATGATTTGCAAATATCTTCTTCCATTCGGTAGGTTGCCTTTTCATTTTGTTGATAGTTTCTTTCATTGTGCAAAAGCTTTTTAGTTTGATGTAGTCTCATTTGTTTATTTAACTTTTATCACCCTTAACTGAGGAGACTGGTCCAAAAAAATATTGCTAAGATTGGTGTCAAAGAGCTTACTGCCTAAGTTTTCTTATAGGAGTTTAGGAGTTTTATGGTTTCAGGTCTTAACATTCAAGTTTTTAATCCATTTTGGTTTATTTTTGTGTGTGGTGTAAGAAAACGGTCTGGGTTCATTCTTTTGCATGTAACTGTCCCATTTTCCCAACACCATTTATTGAACAGACTGTCTTTTTCCTGTTGCATATTTTTGTCTCCTTTGTCATAGATAACTGACCATATAAGCGTGGGTTTATCTCTGGGCTCTCTCTTCTATTGATCTGTATCTGGGTTGTTTTGTTTTGTTTTTTGTTTTAAATTTTTAATTTATCTATGAGAGAGAGAGAGAGAGAGGAGCAGAAGGAGAGGGAAAAAGCAGACTCTGTGGTGAGCATAGAGCCTGACATGGTGCTTGATCTCAGGACCCTGAGATCATGACCTGAGCCAAAACCAAGAGTCAGATGCTTAACCAACTGGGCCCCCTGGTGCCCCAATCTGTGTATCGGTTTTTGTGTCAGTACCATACTCTTGATTACTACAGCTTTGGAGTATAGTCTGAAATCAGGGAGCATACTAGTGCAAGCTTTGTTCTTCTTTCTCAAGATTGCTTTGGCTCTTCAGGGTCTTTTGTGGTTCCACACAAATTTTAGGATTATTTGCTCCAGTTCTGTGAAAAATGCCGTTGGTGTTTTGATGGGGATTGCAATCCTTTGGGTAGAATGGACATTTTAGCAATATTAATTCTTCCAAATTATAAGTACGGAATGTTTTATCATTTATTTGTGCCACCTTTGACTTTGCTCATCCATGTCTTATAGTTTTCAGAGTGCGTGTCTTTCATTTCCTTGGTTAAATTTATTCCTAGCTACTTTATTCTTTTTGATGCAACTATAAGTGGGATTGTTTTCTTAATTCTCTTTCTGATAGCTTGTTTTGGGGTATAGAAACACAATTGATTTTGGTATGTTAATTTAGTATCCTGCAACTTTACTGGATTCATGTATTAGTTCTAGTAGTTTTTTGGTGAAGTCTTTAGGGTTTTCTTTTGTAGTACCATGTCATCTGCAAATAGCGACAGTTTTACTTTTTCCTTTCCAATTCGGATGCCTTTTTTTTTTTTAAGATTATTTATTTACTTATTTTACAGAGAGAGACACAGCAAGAGAGGGAACAAAAGTAGGGGGAGTGGGAGAGGGAGAAACAGGCTTCCCACCAAGCAGAGGGCCCAATGTGGGGCTCGATCCCGGGACCCTGGGATCATGACCTGAGCCAAAGGCAGACGCTTAATGACTGAGACACCCAGGGGCCCCTCGGTTGCCTTTTATTTCTTTTTCTTGCCTAATTGCTGTGGTTAGGACTTCCAATACTATACTGAATAAAAGTGGCAAGAGTGAGCATCCATGTCTTGTTCCTGATCTCACCTGAGTATGATGTTAACTGTGGGTGTCACACATTTCTTTGTATTTTCCCATAACTAACAGTGGACTGCTCATAATGGATGTTCAATAAATACTTATTGTTAGTATTATACACAATAAATGGTATCATTAATATCTCAGCTTATAATATACTCTGGTGAAAATGCCAAACCTGCCATGAGCATGATGGTAATAGCTAGTAATTAAATTCCAAGTACAGCATCGGCATCTTGAATGGTATCTTAATTTCATCCTTCAAGCAATCAGACATGGTAAGTATTCTGACTCTTAGTTTACAAGTAAGGCAACTAAGGTTCAGGGAAGTTAAGCACATGCCCAGGACCCAGATAGAAAATGTCAGAGTTGGCTGTAAAATTCAGGCACACCTGACTCCAAAGTTGCATTCTGTCAGTCTTCATTTTTATATCCATAACCATTTTTCAGTAAGACTCATTGAAACGTCTCTTAGGCTAATTCTTTCTTCTGTGTTCCCACCACCACCTTTAAGTTTACACTTTCATCACTCCATATGTTGATTTCTAAAATATGCTCTTAGCTGATTTGCTTCCCTACAGAATTTCTAACACTATATATTATCTCCTATACACTGTAGCCGGATTCATTGTTTTTAAGGTTTTCTCCTTTCATCATATTTTTTTTGCCTAGTCAACTAGCTACAAAATAAGCTTGACTAATTTTTTCAGTAGTCAATTTTGCCATCTCTAAAATGGAAATAATAGCACAATCCATCTCATAAAATTGCAAGTATGAAATGGTTACTTGAAAGCATGGCTCTGCTCACAGAGTAAGTGCTTATACATTTTAGTTCTTATTATCATTTACATCATATTTTAGAACTAGAATGGCCATGTTTAACATCATTTTACAGAGAAAGAAAATGAGATGCAGATAGGAAATTGACCAAAAATCAACCAGAAAATTAGAATTAGGTCTCAGAGTAAAATCCTGACCTATTAAATGCAATACTAATGCTATTTTTTTCCTGTACAAAAATTACTTGGCTCCTCTTACCTACCTCTTTTCTTTCCCACTACCTGTCATCATGTCTTTCTTGTTTCACAGCATTATATGCTCATTTAATTTTTGTTGTTTCTGTTTTGAAAGTCTGCTGAAGCTTTTTGAGTTATCAGTTCTGTCCAACTTTCAGGTCCTGCTCAAATAACACTCGCTTCAAGATATTTACCACAAAATCTTCAGGTCATACCTATTGTCCCATGCCTGACTTTCTCTCGGGTTTACTTTCTACATTATGCATTTATCATATAATTACATTGTATATTGTGTGTCTATAATTGTTTCATAGTGCATGATACCGATTTTAGTTTTACATAAGCAACTGTTAACACTCAAAACTGGTTGAAACTAAAAGGATGACTGCTGTCCTGTGGGACTGAGACCTTCTCACCATCATCCTAGCAAGGCTTGCTTTGGTATTCTACATGTCATTTCAGACAGTTTTAGAACAGGCACATTTGAGATTCTGGGCTTTTATATGAATGTGTGAGAGAGATTGTTTTTCAAGATAGCTTTTTGCAACTATTCAAAAGTCAGACTTTTAGTTTTGCTAAGGCTCAATTTACTGCCTTTTCTAATTTGCTACTTCTCTAGAGATTTGTGTAATGCTGAAATGTGAAAACATTTGTCCTCCAAAATGTATTTTCCAACATGCCCAAAATGGCTGCCAGATTTCCCAGGATTTTTTCTTTCTTGTCTCATTGCACTGCACCCATATTTTCTCTCTTCATTTTATCTTTGCCTGAGATAGTAGAAGAGTGATATAGACTACTGTAGAGTTTGGGATAACTTCCAGCTCAAGTTGTAAAATGAATGCCCCCTTTCTTGAACAATTCATCTCTCTAATGCCTTCACATAATCTCATTCACCGATTTCTTTAGAGATTTGTTGATTAACCATTTTAGGCTGACCATGGGTCAGCCCGAACTACATTGTCAATAGAAACTGAAAGAATGTGTAAGAGGAAGTCATGGCAGTTATTACTTATGGGGAAATATATTCTATTTTCCATTTACAGATCCATTATTTTCACCTGTAAATTGTGGTAAGAACTTTTAAATTTATTTTCATTTTCTGCCTATACTAGTTTTTAGAATAACGAATTCTTCAAGTTTTGAATAAGAGCATGAAATATTAGCATTATCTTTGGGTAATGGGATTATAAGTAATTTTATAATGTGTTATATGATATTTTAAAAAATAAATATGAAGTGATTTCATAATCAGAACAAAGCTATTTAAATTTGATAAAGACAAGACTTTCCAATGCTATATAGTTGAAGTAGTATTTCATCTTATGCATTTTAAATGTATCTCAGTGGCTTTCCCTTGTTACAATATTGTAGAGATATCTTCTTGTACAATATTCAGTGTATCATCACTTGGTAACATTGCTTATTTTCATCACTTTTAGTCACAGCAGGGTAAGACATAGAAATGTTAAATAGATATGTTTTTATTAACACACAGTCTTATGGTCCCAAGACACCCCACTAATTGCTCCAGTGGTATCCATTGCCTAATAGGAAAAGTAGTTAATGCCCAGGAAAAAAAAATCCATCAAATTGCCCCGCAGATATTTAAATTAATGGCAGAAGAATATGTTTTAAAAGCAGGAGTTTCAACTGCAAAAGTAGATCCTTCACTTTAAGTTGATTTTCAATTTCTTAAATCTTGACTATTAGAGAAGTCAAAAAAATATGGGTTGCTTCCTGAGACTTAGATATGTCCTAAAGGGGGTAAGTTTCACTTGCTTATGAAAGAAGATTGATCTGAATAGCAAAACTAAGCTGAGATGAGGACCCAATGCCCCAATTCCAAGCCAAGACTCAGAGGAGCAAAGGTATTAAAAACTTTAATTGGTTAAGGGGAATCTGAGAGCATGGAAAATGCCTCAGAGCAAAGAGCAGAAAGACTACAAGCTTCTTAGATATATTCTTCTTCCATGGAGGTGATAAAATAGTAGAACTGCAAGTCCTGAGAGATGGAGTGGTGGGTGGGTTTACAGGCTGCATCTTTTTAGCAGCACCACCCCACTGAGGTGAAGGGAAACACCTGAATTATTTCTATAACATTTGAGAGAACCTTGCAAATGACTGAAAGTGAGCCACCAAGTTCAGTGTAGATTCAAATAGTGGATATATAAGTGCAAACTTGGACACCATGCAACAATGAGTGCAAACGAATGACAATGAGAACCAAGTGGGATCTTACCCTCAGTAGAAGTGAGTGTGAACAGAGGATAATTCCAGATCCTCATTCCCCTAATGCCAGAGTAATATATAATCACTTCTGGAGAGCTTAACCTAGTTGGAAAATGCTAAGTTAACTGAATAATTGTCCCAATGATACTAAGTGTTAAACCTGATATGGCTTGGGTTTACCTTGAGTAGATAAGATTAATGCTGTATCTCTGGAAATATCAGCTCTAGAGAAATAAAACAGCTTTGTTCAACTCATTTGTGACCACAGACACAGATTACAGTAAATCTCAAGTAGCTGAAACCCCAGAGCCTCTTACTTGCTCAAACTTCTTCCAAGGCTCTAGGAGGAGCTCTAGCAATGCTCATATGTTTTAGTAAAATTTGCAAAGTAAGATTTTAACCACAATTGCATAAGACAACTGCCTCTTTCCACTTGGACATTCCTTTGAGCACCTAAAGGGAAATCCAGCTCAGTGGAAATTGCATTGAAGATACATTTAGTTTGGGCTTAATGAGACATAGCTATGTAGTTCACATCTCCTTCCATGAAGAGTTAAGTTTCCACTAGCCTCCCATGATGCCAAAGCACACGTGTTCATAGAATGTGCACGGTTAGGAGCCATGTTGGGAGATGATGGAGTGCTACAGTTCCCAGCACTACAAATATGTGGGCGATGGAGGGGAAGTAGGTTGAGAATACTGTCTGTGGAAACTTCTCCAATCGTCAGACGTGTAAACATTTAACTAGAAGATTCGGTTCTCCTTGATACTTACTCAATGAAAAAGTTCTCTTTTTAATTATTGGGCATACATGCAATAATACAGGATCCAGTACTATAAATACACAATAATTAGTATTCTATTTACAGGAAACAGAAATGATTAGAATCCCTGAAATTTTAGGGCACAAACCTGTAGGTGTACCACAGAGTATGTCTGTGTGCAAAAAATCATGTGTTCTTCACCCTTTTATAATAAATTGTACTGTAGCATTACATTTCTCAGTGAGTTGTGAAACTGAAGAAAACTTCTAAACTAACAATAATTAAAACAAGTTTATTTCAATCGTTCTAGAAAAAAGCCTGAGATTTTTCTATACTCTTTAAAGAAAATGATATAAAGTCATTAATGTATGAAGATGCTATAAGAAGTGTACAGCCAAAGTTTTAGGAAATAAAGCATTTATGGAGGTGTGTCAGGTAATTTTTTTAAATAAAAGTATTATGTTATTTTCATGAACTTTATAATGCTTGTGGTATGTATCGGCTTTACATTTTTTGAATTTTTTGAATTTTTCCTAGTTTAGAATAAATGTTGATTTATATATCCAACTTTGCATTTCAAATATTATATTCTTTTTTCCTCAAGTACCTCTGTCTCCAGTTATATACCCTTCAAGCCTTTACATCTGATAGTGACCAGAAATAGCACCATTTTTTTTTTTTCACTAATGCTTGAATGCAAACTCCATGAGAGCAGGGATGGTTTTTCTTTTGTTCACTGATAAATATGGAAACCCTGTCCAGGATCAGGAATATAAAAGACACTCAGTCAATACTTATCAAATGAATACAGGTCATTGTTTAAACTCTATGTTCTATACTGAAGAAACCTAATGTTTTTTAGTTCTTTTTCAATAGACTTGTTCCACCCAGTTTCCTATATTAAAATTTTCCCACAAATATCATGATGTTTACATGGGAAAATTATTTAAAAGAAAACAATTCCTTGCAAAACTCTGGCAATTTGAAAAAGATTTACTTTCTGCAATAGTGAAGTATTCAGTTTAGAAAATATGCAAACACAAGACATCCAGAAAAGTACTAGGTGAGGCAAAAAGAACAAGAGAAAAACCCAAGACAAAACAGGAAAATTTATGATAAGCAGCATGGAAGGATGAGAAAGAGCAAGAGTTGAATATGGAGAATGGCTGAACTCAATTTTCCTTTTCACCTTAAGAGAAACTCAAAAGGACATTAAAAAAAATAGCTTTCACATTTATCCAAATAACCAATATATGTTATGTTCTACAGATAGATGTTTGAAAACCATCATCCTCATCTTTAATAGTATTTACTGAGTGACAAAAGCACCGTGAGAGTTAAACAGTTAACATGGCAGGCAAGCCATTTGATACAGAGGTGGAAAGAGGCAAGAGCCACATGTTGCAAAACCAAAATAAGAAATGAAGTTGTGTGAGCGACAGGACCACAGATGTTCAGGTGTCACTTGTTGAAACTGGGCTCCACAGGCCAGACTCAACAAACCATGGAAATTTTAAATTTGGGGACACTGATATTATTAAAATATGATTTAAGAGTGTTTTAAACTTTATAATAGTAGTTCCCATTTGTCCTACTTTAACTTGAGATCATGCTGTTGATTTTTTTTTGTAATAGTGATGATACCAGACACAAATTCATACAAATACCAAAACTGATGACTAAAGTTTAAACAATCAAATTTTTTTCAATTACTCGAGTATGTTGGCTCATTTCCCTCCCCCACTCAAGATTCCTTGAATTTATTCTGCACCCTGGTGCTAAAAAAAAGGGTTGTCCATATGGCTTACTTAAACTGTTAGCACCCTCTGTGCTTGTAGGACCCTACATAGAAAGAGAATTCTCCTTCTCTTTCTTCCCACCTCTTTCTCTTTCAAATCCCATATTTATAAGTATAAATGCATGTGTGTCTTTTTATGTAACTACCTGTTCAGTAGCTTCTAATGAAAGTCAGGTTTTGTTTAACTTTATAATTTTTCTCAATGTTAATCTTTCCAATGATTTATTCTGTTACTTTGGATAGTTTATTTAACCCATTTGTAATTAACAATTCCTTAATTTTTTCTGCATACAATGATTCAAATCAACATAAATCACACAAATAACCTAACAGAGAAGCATTCTAGTCATGTGATATTGGTAATCCTAGGTTAGCTCATTTCTGCTTCGGTAAAATGTGACTTAATATGGAGATAATATTATTTACTGCTTCAAGGTGTCAAGTATAAATCAGGCAATACCAATGAAAGTAATGTATTTGGAGTTCTTGGAGAATAAGGCTGTGTAATTTTGAGACACCATTATTAATAATTAAATTATAAATATTAACCTCTACTGAGCATCTGCTGTATTTTTAAGATAAACATGCTAAACTCTTTACAGACATCTTTGTACTTAATCCTCAGAACTGTAAAACACAGGCACTATTATTGACCCTGTTTTACTGATAAATAAATTGAAGCCAAGATAGTTTAAATAAATTGTCTAAAGATATTGCAAGTTAATTTTAGATTAAGTAATTGAACCCTGATCAGTCTAATTGAACTCTGATCAATCTAAGTGTTCCCAACTTAAGATACCCAGAGGAATTCAATTATTTCAGTAGTTATGTTATTATCTGAATGTGTATTAGAGACAAGTAGCACATTTAACCCATGATTTCACAGATATGATTTTGAGACTGACAGTATGATAAGCATATAATTTTTAAGTGAATTAATTGAAATACAAATATTAAACAATAGTACAGATGATGCTCAGATATGGTAAAATGAGGAAAGTGAAGTGCAAGTAACTAAATTTCGGGAAATTCTATAGTGACCTATGGTGCATCTCTAGTCGGTAGCATTGTCAACTAGGTTCTATTCAGAACTGATAGTAGGGGAGAGTGGTGAGTTTATTTTCAGTACTTTCCCCATTCTAGGAACTTCCTATTAGAGTTGTGTCCTCATGATACACTTGGGTTAATGAGAAACCATTCTCTGTATTTTGAATTCAGTTCCTCTCTCAAACCTCTCTGACCTATGTTCATTACTTAAATGCCATGCTTCCAGGCAAACTATCAAACAGGTTTCCTTTGTAAGTTAACTTTTTGCTGTGGTGGCAGCCTTTATTACCTGAACCCCAGTAGTGAATAATTATGGTTATTTCAGGCATTGTGTCACAGCCAGAATGTTATTTCCAAGTAAGGAAGCTGGGTCCTTTTGATGCTCCCTAAATCATACCAGGTAATTGTGATGTCAAACTGATCGTGAAGGTGACTCTCCTTTCATTACCAGTGGGAGTCATATCATTTTGAAGTATATGTTTGTTTTATCTCATGACAAAGAAATAGGAAATGGAAGTTTCATGACAACTTTATACAATTACTTAATTTTAAGCCTCGTCAACAACTGTGAAGATTTATTGAGCACTGGCTGTGTACCAGCCATTATTCTAGGCACTGAGGATATCAAGAATGTAGGCATAGTTCCTACTCTTAGATATTTTATTATTGACTGTGTTGGGGGGGAATGAGATGGGGTAGGAGTAGCAACAAGGGCTTAGGGAAAGACAGAGAAATAGACAATTATTCTTCAGCATTATAAGCTTTATGGTGGCCCCCCTGGAGTGTCTCTTAGTATAGAGAAGAAGCATCATCTCATCCAGGCGAGGGATGCCTAGAGAAGGCTTCTTGGAAGAGGCATGGTCTGAGCTAAGTCTTCAAGGAAAGTAAGGGATTGCCAAAACAAACAAACAGGGAGAAAAAAGCATTCAGGGAGGAAAAGAATGGGCAAAGACATGGGAGACAAAGGAAGCTGTCACCTTTGGGGAAGAGCTAATGGTCAGTGTGGTAAAGATTATCTTAAACTGGGATTTAAATCCAGACCCTTTACTTGATGCTATGTGATACTATATGTTCCTTTCATGCTACAGCCTCAGAGTGTGGAGATATAATCAGCAAGTGCACCCCTTGACATTGAAGCTAATGGTCATTAAAATAAAAACGATGAAATAAACTATTGCATTTAGTGGCTCACTATTTACAATCCCAAATCCCTCAGAAAGATGCTCATTTAAAATAATGAATGTAATATACAGTAAAATCCACATGAATTTATTTATCTATTCATTGATTCGACAAATATTTATTAAGTACTTATTATATGTTAGAAAATTGTGCTGATGCAGAGATGCAATGATAAGCAAGCTATGCACTGTGCATCCAAATACATGATGATATCATAACAAAAATGTTCTGCCTCAAGTCTGAAAAACAAGAGACAAACAGCAAAAGCAGTTCAGTATAATACTGGCCTAATTAGAGGAACGGGCTGCTTGGGCTGTTCTTAGACGTACTTGGCTCTGTTTAGCAGGCGTTTGTCAATATGGTAAATGTGGGCATAGATAAATCTGGGTAAGACTATTGCATAAAATCATTTTTATTTTGACTCTGTGCTTATTAAACATTTTTCAATTTTTATTTACTTTTTGACTGGCTGAATAAACTATTTCTCAGTCTGTCCATGAGTGAAAGAGATAATTTGTGTTGAAAGAACACACTAAAGAAAAGGGTCACAGGAAACTTCCTCTGCCTTTTGTTTTTTCCCCAGGCATTTGGAAAACTGAACTCCACCTTTGGCAAATCCAACTCTCCCTTCCTTAAATATGTCTCCTGCAGCAAATGAGAGGCAGTATGGTTCAGTGGATAAAAACAAAACAAAACAAAAAACAACTTTCTGACAGTAATTTTACTACTCTATGTAGGAATAAGATGTACTGACAAAACAAAAACAGGTGTCCTAGATCTCTTGGTTGTTCTAACCCCCATTTTCATTTAATAATATTATATTATGTCTGATCAACCAGGCACTTACGATTTGGTGCTTATGATTAAACCCTGAGGCCTCATCACTGCAGTATTGATGTGGTACTAAACTGATTCAGGACAATTTACGGATCAAATATTGAGTCAGCTAAAAGGGTAGTCAGTCTTTGTGGCTTATCCAGTGAGCCACCGTCTTTCTTTTAATCTTATATTAATTGCACAGTTTATCAGGGGGCATTCAAACATGGAAAAAAGAATAGCACAAAACTTCCCAGGTAACCAGAGTCCATCACCTATACATTTATTAGTGTGTATCTCTAAACAGTGTCTCTTTAAAGAAATGAAAACATAAGCTCAATGCCAGTTATCACTTAAAATGTTTACTTTAGCTCCTTAACATCCCTGAATATTTACTTACTGTTTAAATTTCCAATTGTCCCCTATATGTAATTTTTCTTAACACTTGTTTAAATAAGAATATGGAACTAAGGGCTACAGATTGCAGTTGGCTGATACATTGTTTAATTTTTTTTAATCTGTAAGCTTCCCCCTCAATTTTGCTTTACTCACTTGCAATTTAAAGGTTGGAAAAGGAACCTAGGTACTGACTGCAGCCCTGTAGTGTCCCTTCATATGTTCAGCAGTCATTGTGTATTTCCATTAAATTAGCATTTTGAACTAAAATTTTCCTCAAAATCAAGTTTTTCTTTCATTTTCATTATGTTTTGACAAGATTACTTCATAGTTGTATGTTCTATCATGGGGCAATGAAAGCCTAATCATCTTTCTTTCTATAATGTTAGCAGCTATAGACGTTTAACGCCTAGGTCTAAATCACTTGTACATGAATTAACTTAACTGTTTGAAAAAAAACTCTTGGGTTCTTCATACCCCCACCAACTGAAGATAAAAAAAAAATGATGAATATGGTATTTCTTCTTCTTCCAGAAATCGATTGATCAATCTGTCAATAGAGAATTGTAAAGGACATATTTGATAAATCAAAGCCCTAGAGAAGACAGAAGAATGAGTGGAATTAGAGCATTAAGCATTAAGGACTAGCCTTGGTTAAAAAAGATTTCTTTCTCAGAGACAGTAAAATGCAAAAGAGAGGGAGAAGCTAGGAGTGATTTTAGAAATGAAAAAAAGATGGAAGATGAGCATTTGCATGTAGGGAGCCTTTAATTTCTCAGTAAATTAGGGAGTAATATCATTCCCCCTTTCTACCATACCAGTAATATAGTTTTCTTAACTTGGTGAATTCCACTGTTAGCCATAATCTATTGATCAAATTTCCCCCGCCGGTGTTCTTTAATATGTCTGGAAACTTTTCTACTCACTCCTGACAGTATTAATGAAATGATTTCATTAAAGCACAAATTAGGCTAATATTTTATTGAATTAATTTATTTAGATTGAGTCTGATTACTTAAGTATCATAATAACCATCCTGGAAGCATTTGAATAAAATAATCCGATTAATTAAAGAATTCTTCATTCGCTCTTACATTTCAGATGTAATGAAAAAAGTCAATTTAACCCATTAATGTGGACTTAGCAGCATGGCTTGTCACAGGAAGATACAGAACAAACACAAATGTCACTCATAAGAACTTTCACTAGAAACATGATCAAGTAATTCACATTCACAAATTTCTGAATAAAGTTGCATAATGTTGGCATTATTACTATTTTATATTTAAAGTAATTATTCTGAAGTGAAATTCTGATTTTTTAACAATTTGAAATAGCTAATTTTTATCCTACTTACATTTTTTAAATTTTTATCCTACTTATTCATTAGTGACTACTATTATACATCAAATCACTTTATTTTCCTCAAAATCTATATATATATATATACATATAATTAAATCTATAAATGTCAATCAATTAGTACATTGATCTTGGCCCTCCTGGTATATCCTCCCAGGAAAACTCAATAACAGCAGTGTGGTAGAGACATAATAAGATGAAAATATTTATATAGACTTTGGTATAAATGTAACCTTTTTTTAAAGATTTATTTATTTATTTGAGAGAGAGAGCACAAGTGGGAGGGGCAGAGGGAGAAGGAGAGAGAATCTCAAGCAGACTCTGAGCTGATCATGGAGTCTGCTGTGGGGCTCGATCTCACAACGCACAAGATCAGGACTCTGAGATTAGGACCTGAACAGAAACCAAGAGCCTGACGCTTAACCAACTGCACCACCTAGGCACCCCAACTGTAACATTTTCAGACCAGAGTCATCCATGTCAATCTTCATTAGAGTTGAGATCCAACCAAAATAAAGATCAAGCAATAGAAGGAACACATCAGCTTCACAAGATCGCTTTTAGTATTTTGCAGTTAGAACTTGCAAAATGATGCAGCATATTTTCCTGAACCAAAGAATCATAGCAGTACTGAGTGAATGCCCTGTGATGAAAAATATCACTAACTACTTCAGAAACTGGGGGCTTTCCTAAACTGTATTTTGAAAAGCCATACCTATCCTGGAAGTGTCGCTGCTTTCTGGTAGCTTAGTAACCTGAAAGACATGGGGAATGGAGCACAAGCATTTTCTTTAACTTGAGGACCTAGTGAGAGAAATGATGCCTGATAATCCGTTATTGGTAGGTCATATGCACGGAGTCAGATCTAGAAGCCAGGGGGAAAAGTAAGTGCACATACCAGAGGAGGTCAGCATAAGCGACTTAATTAATTAATTAATTAATTAATTAAAATGTTAGCGTAAATTATGGTTTTTATTTTAGACTAGTAATCTTGGCACCATGGCTGCCTTTCAACACTCTTGCAAATCTCTACCTCTATTCTCAGAAAAACTCTTCTTCATTCTTACTGGAGATGTCTTACAAAAGTCCAAACAAGTAGAAATCTAATTAGAATGGGCATCAGATTTGCTAGAATGTTGGATTCTGAATCACCCCTCTGCTGTGCCCTAGAGCTTCTTGGCACAGAGAGAGAATGAGAGAGAGAGAGGAGAGAGAGAGATGTTTCTTCTCAATTCCTCTCCTTTCTTTGTAGCACCCTCACAAATTCCCACAGGAAAATGAAAATGAGTCAAAAGCATAACCTCATGGTCAACAGTGTCTCTTCAAAGAGAAAAGTGAATCTTTATAAAGGACAGTAGGAGCAGCCAACATATGTGCTCATCTTGTTTTCTACTAACAGATGGTGTCAGAGGAACGCTCAATCAATGCCTACGCCCTTCTTTTACAGAGAACCTAAAGGCTCAGGAACATCAAAAAATCGGAAGCCAAAATGAAGTCTTCTGTATTTGTGATATTCTATGTTCCTTATTTTTTAAAGGAAATACTTCTGTAATTGTTCATAATTTATTTTAAAAGAGATGCATATGGCTTGCTTGAAGGACAGCTCTTTGGAATACATCTGCACTTGATGTTGCACACACACACACACACACACACAACACACACACACTCTACTGAAAGTCTCAGCTTAGCCAAGCCCTGTCATTCACTTTGATTATTTCTGGTTTAGTAACTAAGAACCACTTGGTACCAAGATGCAATCTTTCTTTATCCACTGGTGCTCTGGGGCAAATGGATTTATGAAGTTGTTTTAAATTATATTCATCTTTGTTAGCATATTAAAAAAAGAAAAAGGAGAATAAAAACCACACTGAGCTATATACATTCTCGATTTCTTGTCCAAACGGTTTGTTGCAAGGAAGCTATAGACTACCTTGGGCTATTTTTAATTTCTTTTGTTTGTAGCTATGTTTTTGGCCTTTGTATGTTTTTATTAAGTGTAATATTACCTGCCTTGCCTGGCTCCTTGAAGAAGCAGCCAGACCATAACAAAGCGAGTGCTGAGAAACACTGTCAACAAGATCAAGATATATACCCAAATATGTGCTGCCATCAGCCTTCCTTCACCACAGGAAATTATTTACGAAAAAGAAGCAGAGTGCCTTGTTCAAAGCCAATCTATGGCCACAAATGCCATCATTATTGTTACTTTCAAAGCTGCTGTCCCTACCTGGCTTTTTCTATCCTCTCTTTTTCCTGTAATGCTTTCTCTTCTAACTTGATCTCAAACCCATAGACCCTGACACCCAGCTTGCTTGCTTGCTTGTTTGTTTTCATTTCTTCGTGTGTCTCCTCAGTCACATTCTTCCTCATTTTCCCCAGATCCTCTATTATTTTTTTCACTATCTTCCTCTGCTTTCTCATCGTACTCTTCCAGCTTATGGAGGTAATTCTTTGTAACTTTTTTTGTCAGGGAGAAAATAAAGTGATTTGTGTTCAGATAGAAATGAGGGGGTACTTTTCGAGATATTTAGCTTTAACTACTAGACAGCTGAGCCAACAATATTTCGATCTTCTGCGTTGAGATGAAACGTCTGCATTGTCAGCTCAACCTTCCTGCATTGGAAGCTCCTTGGTGTCCCCACACTTTCTCGCAAGTATTCAATTCTAGGTGCTCCTATGAAGGGATTTTGCCCATCAAATTATAATCGCCAGTCAACTGATGTTAAGGGACAGAAATATTGGGTGGACCTGACCTAATCTTTTGTGTCCTTAGATCTGAGTCTAGCGGTCAGAGATATAGGAAGTCAGAGATTCAAAGTCAGAGAAAAATGCTCCTTCTGGCCTGGAAAAAAGCAAACACTAGTAAGCAACTATAGGTGGCCTCCAGAAGCCAAGAGTGTTCCTTGGTCAACAGTTAGTAAGAAAATGGGGACAAACCAATGACTAAAAGGAACTGATTCTCCCAACAACCTTAATGAGCTTGGAAGAGAACACTGAGCCTCAGATGGGAGCGACAGTGTGGCTGATACTTGGTTGTAGCCCTGATTGCAACCCTGTAAAATCCTGAGCATAGAACCCATCTATACCATGCTCAGACTTCTGACCTACAGAAACTGTAAGATAATAAGTTTGCATTGCTTTAAGCCACTAAGTTTATGATAATTTATGGTACAGCAGTAGAAATTAATACATTCTTCATAAATAGCTTGCAAAGAAAGCAAGAATTTATCATGTATCTGCTGCTAAATTTGTTTTTTTCCTCTGCTGAAATTATTTTTAACAAGAATTTTTTATGATCCCAGAAGGAAAGGGAAGAGTCTCGAAAGAGCTATTTAATCGCTAACTAATATTTATACCTATAGGTATAGTTAATATAGATGTTGAAATAAATTATTATCAGTCTCTTAAATAAGGAATTCAGGATACGGAAAAATATGAGCAACTGATTGTAATTATAACATTATAAGGATTCATTGATCTTAACTCTTGGATACATATCACTACGCTTATGTTTTGTTTTAAAATTACTATTTCTAAGCTCTTTAATGGAATGCTTCAAAATATTAGAAAGAAGAAAAGTTGGACTTACCAAAACTTCTTCCCTTTCTCTTCTATTTTGATCCTTAATGATGGAAATATATGTCCACTGTGTTGAAGACAAGTGATAGAATAATGGAACCTGGAACCTGAACTTGAAGATTTTTTTCCAGTATAAAGTCTCTTGTTAACCATTGCCTCTCCATTGTATGATATAGCTGACACCTAGCACACATTCCCTCATTTTTCTTCCTAACAAAAGCCCCTTTAGTCCAGAGAGTCGCAATATATCTAGTCCTCAAGGGGAGATTTTTTTTTTAAGCCAGTTAGAAAATGCTTTTCCCTAATCTAGAGATGGACATGTGAATTCATTTTTCTCAGTCACATTGAAAAGAAGGAATATTTTCTAGGCTTAAGGGAGAAATCTCCCCTTTCCTCTCCTGCCAGCATAAATAAGAATTAATATTGCTCAAGTTATCATTAGCAGTCATCTCAAAACCACAAGGCCTTAGGAGGTAGCTGAGAACAGCAGAGGAGAAAGAAGAAAAGGACCTGGATCCTTGATTAAATTGAACTTTTCATTATAACACACTTGGAGCCTTCTACCTATAGATTTTCAGTTCTATTAGATAATAAATTTCTTTGTTGGTTTAGCCACTTTGAGTTGGGGTTTTTCTGTCATCCTTAGCTCTAATATTCCAACAGATAACATGAGCGATCAATGCTCACTGTCAGGATGCTGTTTAAGCTTCAGCAGAACTTTGTTCTCAAATGTAAAGCAGCTCAAAGACCTGTGGAATTTCATCTCTAGTTTTCCGGGCAACTATCATATGTCACTCATGGATGTTGTGAAGCACACAGGTAATATTCCATCTCATCACCTCAATTTTAAATCTGCAGAAAGACAAATGAAATGGGTGCCAATAAAT
This sequence comes from Callorhinus ursinus, assembly GCF_003265705.2. Classification (NCBI taxonomy): domain Eukaryota; kingdom Metazoa; phylum Chordata; class Mammalia; order Carnivora; family Otariidae; genus Callorhinus; species Callorhinus ursinus. The sequence continues at coordinate 44,305,732 of NW_027397063.1, forward strand.
CCTCAAGGCTGCAGAGATAAAAGAAAAGAATGAAAATCCAGGAGGCAAAGGCAAGTAAACAATCCACTCTGCTATCTAATCTCCCCTCTTCCACTCTGTTTTCATTTCTCCTTTTTAATGCTGCCATGAGCGATTCAAAATTAGATACAAATTTTCTTGGAGGTTAAGTCCTCTTCTCTGCATTAGTTTCCAGGACATACTTGACCCTTACATGCAGGAAACATTACCTCCTGCAGAGAAAAGATTCAACAATTCCAAATTCATCATCTAAGACCATCCGTACTCTCTGTTCCCACATCATAAGAATAAAATTCAATCTTAGACCTAAATAGGTATAATAGACTTTAATATAAATCATTTAAATGCTAATATTCTAACTCTCTAAACATCTCTTCAATAGGGCTGAATTCTATACTAAATGATGGAAATAAAATTGGAAGATTCATATTTGTCCAATTTTGTAAATTTTTTTTCATCATAGGCAATAAGTTGGAGATAATTTCAAGCCATGGCTGGTAGATTTGTTCATCGTTCCTTCCGGTAGTAACCAAATGAGATTTTCTTTTATGTCACAGAAGAAATCTCATGAGACACAAACCTTACAGAAGATCTGAGGCCTTGTACATACCCAAGAACTACTCAGCTGGAAACCCAGAGAGTGAGAGTCATCCTTCTTCACCCAAAATGTTCACTGGCTCCATCCTGGCTTGTTGGCTTTTACTTCTTGCCGGCTACCATCTCCTGTCCACATGGTAGTCAAGTGCTCCTGCTCATTACGAAACAGAGCATCTTCTCTGCTCAAAGCCTCCAATAACTTTTCATCTCAGAACATTATGACCCTCAAAGCTCCATGGAATCTGACCTTCCTGCTACCCGGTTTGACTTTATAGTCTACCCTATTTCCCTTCTCAAAATCCACCCCATCCACTCTGGCTTCCTCGATGCTGCAAATGCCAAGCATGCTTCTACTCTGTGCCCCCGCACTTGCATATCCTTCACCTATTGGCTTGGCTCACCCACATCAATCAGATTTCTACTAGCATGTCCCCTTATCTATTCAGATACCTTGTTACCCACTGCCTCGCTCTACAAATAGCACCTTTTCATCATGCTCTATCCCCTCACCATGTTTTCTTATTTGTTTTCTTTCCACAGTATTTGTCATCACTGGACATATTACATAATATTTCATCTATTGTCCCCAGTTAGAATACAAGCTCAGTGATATTGGGAACTTCTTTTTATTCATTGCTGTATCCCAGCACCTGGACCAGTGCCTAGCACTTGGCAGGAGCTAAATAACTATTTCTTAAATAAATGAATGAACTTTAATTTCAGTAAAAGTTGTAAAGAATATTCACAACATCCATTTAGAATACTGTTTTAATGAAAGCCATTTTATCCTTTAATTCTGCATAATGGGATTATTTCTTGTTCATTTGGTTTTTTTAAAGTCATTTATTTTTAAAAGGGAAGTATATATTCATTACAGAGAGATAGGTATGTGCACATGTGTGTAAGAATGAAAAAGAAGGAAAACAAAAGTAGCTACAATTTCACCCATAGAGAGACAATCACTATTACAAACTATATAAGAAGAAGCTATTTTCATTTCTTGGGAAACAATTTAAATTAATATTTTTATTCCATGATGAAATAATTTCAATTTTCCTTAAGAAACAGACTGAGCAAAACATCCTCACAGAATCACCAACTCTGTTTAGCACGTTAGCTTGATCATTCACAAAGAAGAATATGCATTTCAGATTGACTTGACTGGGAAGAGACTGAAATCTCCTTATATTAGATCCATTACCAGTTTTAGCACTTTTCTAGAAAGTAAACTTTAAGAAAAAAATCAACAGAACATCAAGAAGCAAAAACAAATCTAACAAAAATGTCTGTGAACTTCCTCTAGCATTTCATTCAAATGCAGTTGTAAGTGGGGCAAAATAGTATTTGCCTTCCCAAATACCTCTATTTTAGAACCAATTAAAATGTCCCTTTTGAGGGAAGCTCAAGGCCCCACACCTTGTTCAAAGTATTGTTACCTATAAATCAATTACAATTTGATGTATTATATATATAATAAAATGAAATTTACATCATGTCATTTCTGGCACTGTGGCCACAACTTTCAATTTTTATATAATTGACTATGTCATGATCGTTTGGATGTTCCTTTAAGCTCATAGTATATATAGCTACCATTTCCAAAATGTCATACTCTATTTAACTAGAGGATTTTGAGAGGATTTTGAGAAGGGAAATAGGGTAGACTATAAACCTTTGAATTCATCTACCTAAGTAAGAAAATTAAAACTTTAAAATGAATTAATCCCCATTTATCCATCAAAGTAAGTTCAAATTATGTACTTTCAAGTTACGTAATGTTATAATGCTTTCAGACATTTGTTTCATTTAAATTTTCAAATAATTTTATAATAGATGTTTTTAAGCAACATGAGTTTTTCTTGTTGATGACATTCCACAATATATGTATGTGTCTATAATACCCTAATAATAATACTCCCTATGGAGGAAGGACTTCCTAAAACATTACTGGGAAAAACAATAAAAAAAGCCATGACATGCTGACATGTCATGGAAATAGCTTAGGAAAGACTATTCCCATACTAGGGATAGTGTGCTCTAACTGAATCAGTCCCAAGTCTAAAATTTGAAAAGTTGGAATGTTCTTTCACTTTTATCAATTTGGAGACTTTATTTTCTAAAATTTAATTGCAATCTCCATCTTACTAATATTCACTCCTCCTAGAGAATAGGAAAACCCAGAAATGCACAGAGCACGGTTCTGTTTTATATGCTTAAAATTCAAAAATGTAGGGAAGGTATATCATCTAAAACCATTAAGCAAATGAATGAGAAAGGTAAGCTTGAGCCTCCTTTATGCACTTTATCATGACATTACAGTAATATGGTGTACCTCCAACTCCCCAAAGAGATGCCACATGAGAAACTATTGTCCAAGAACATCTAAAGTCTAGTGATAACATTGACTCCGAATGTGCATAGATTTAATACCCTGACATACTAAATCTATATTTATTGATTGATGCCTGCTTCATGTTAAGCAGTCTTCTAGGGACAAGGAGACCAAATAAAGTCCTATCACTCAAAGAGCTTATATCCAATCTCCATCTCATAAAATCCAAAGGTTTAACCAATATGTACCAGGCGTCTCAGAGTAAAGAGATGTTTTCAGAGGACTGAATCACATAAGAAAGCCAACTATAATGTATCCATACTTGCACCATTAACATTTTTCCTAAGCATCACCTGGAGGCGCTTATAAAATGCAGATTCCTTAGCCAACTTGTCACTGAATCCATCAGAATACAGCCCAGATATGCACTCCATTGTCAAGAATTGGAAACCAGCAGCAAAGGGATTAAAAGAAATTCCCCAAACTCTCTCCTCTCCCCTTTCCATTCCTTTGGCAGCCTGAATCCCAGCCCCTCTGATACCTCTCCTCCTACTTCACAGAGCTGAAAATGTTGTTCAGCTTGAGGTAATAATGATAACTATAATCATACAAATTGCATATTCCACTCAGCATGGTGCTGCACAGAATTGATGGCCTTGTGCAGGGCAGTCGTGTATCAAAGCTGTGGGACCTGTGTAGAATTCAGGAAATGCCTGTGCTCTCCTTTAGTTTATGTTCCCTGTAACCTTGCGGTCTCTCTCAGCTGGTGTACCAGAGAGCAGGTAATCCATCAAAAGGGAAATATCATAAACTACCCTTCTGCCCTCAAAGTACCTTTTTTTTTTCTCTACCTTCTGATTTCAACATCAAAGTTGGAAAGAGTTTTGAGGTAGTATGGAATGCTCAGGGCTCTCAGAATCCTGGCCCCAGAGTTCTGGTCTGCAGCCTGTCCCAACTGAGTTTATCTTTTTGGAGAGATTTCTGCTCTCAAAACACTGGACTATTCCAGAGAGAAATCATGGATTCCACAGAAACTGTATTGCAGGTAAGGATGCTTTTCTATCATTTTATTAAGTAGTCTGGTTTAACTCACAGTGCCTGACAAGACCTGTGTTCCAGTCTGAGTAGGCCAGGACTTTTGCACAGTATCTTTATACATGTGAGTGCGAGAGTGTATGTATGTGATCTTTCCTTTATGCTTTGGAAAGGGGAACAGTAAGGTCCAAAAAAGACATACAGGAAAAAAAGGGGGAATCCCGTCATGGCGATACAAATATTGTAACAACTTCCGGTGTTCTTAGCAGTTTAGAGCAACATCCATCTTCTCAAATAGATACAATACAAAGAAAAGAAGGGAAAATAAAAAGGAAATCAATTCTCCTTGTGAGGAGAACTATTCAGATTTACACTCTTAAACAACTTTGCTGTATATCATAGGGCAGGGTTAGCTATCGTCATTGTGATGTACATTACATCCCTAGCACTAATTTATTTTTACCCAGAAGTTTGTACCTTTTGACACCTTTCTCCAATTTCCCCCACCCCTACCCTCTCCTCTGGTAAACACAAGTCTGATCTCTTTTTTCTATAAGTTTGTTTTTGGTTTTGTTTTTAGATTCTACACAGAAGTAAAAATATACTATATTTGCCTTTCTTTGTCTGACTTATTTCACTTAGCACAATGCAAATATATTGTATTTGCCTTTCTTTGTCTGACTTATTTCACTTAACACAATGCCTTTAAGGCCCATCCATGTCATTGCAAATGGTAAGACTTTCTTGCATTTTTTTAAATGGCTGAATAATATTCCAATATGCCACAACTTCTTTAACCCATTCATCCATTAATGAACACTTAGGTTGTTTCCATGTATTGTCTATTATAAATGTTGCAGCTATGAAGTTGGGGATGCAGAGATCTTTTCAAGTTAGTGTTTTTGAATATATCCCTTGAATATATCCCCAAAAGTGGAAGTCCTGGATCATACAGTAGTTCTGTGTTTGATTTTTTGAGGATCCCCCATAGTGTTTTCTATAGTGACTGCACCAATTTACATTCCAATCAACAGTGCACAAGGATTCCTTTTTTTCCACATTCACATCAACATTTGTTATCTCTTATCTTTTTGATGATGGCCATTCTCATAAGCATGTGGTGATATCTTATGGCTTCAATTTGAATCTCCCTAGTGACTAATGATGCTGAGAATCCAAAAACTGATTTTATAGATCATTTGTCAAAATGGATGAAGTCCTCATTCCATTGTCACTCCCATAAGAAAGTCAATGATACCGTTTTATATGAAAACAGTGTGAACCAAGGAAAATTATAGTTTATTATGGAGACAAATCTACGAATCAACTCTGCTGAGAGGACACTATCTTATACTTAACACATGTTGATTCTACACCAAATATGACTTACATGTAAGGTATATATAATATTTAAAAAATGAATGTGGGTACATTTTTTTCCCAATAGAAACTAATCATCACTGCTTTTGAAAGACACACGTGACCCTCCCATATAGCAACTCCTTCATTCCCTATCCAGAGGTAGCCCGTTACTTTTTTTATAGTTTTATCATGTATGTCTATATTCCTAAATAACATAGTATTTTATTTTACGTGTTTATTAACTTTTTATAAATGAAATAATGCACTCATTTTTCCATTTATTTTACTTAGTATAACTTATGACATTGATTTAGTTGATAGAGTAAACTATATTTTCACTGCTGAATACTAGTCCATTGTACAACTATCATTTTTTTTTTTTATTTTTAGTCAGTGGACATTTGAAGTGCCTTGAGTTTTGTTTTGTTTTTGTTATTAAAAAAATTGCTTAGTTCTTTTCATCAGACATAATTCCATGTAAACAAAACCTAGATTTTAATGAACTGTTATTTCTCAAAGGAATTAACTACACTGTGTGAGATTCATTGTTTGAGTCCACTTAGGAGGTAAGTTGTGGATATCTCTTCAGCTTTGTTTATGACTGGGGGAATTTTCATGGGGTTCCTGCAGTCTGGGTATAGCTTCTCCTTCTCCTCTATTATCCCTGCTTCCCCCAGAATTCCCAATACAATGAAAACAAACAAACAAACTTCATTTCATATAAGAAATGAGAGCATGCCCTGGCAATCACAAAGAAAACAGTAAGGAATTCTGTACTGTCTCCTGCTTATTATTTCGTATTGAGTATATTAAGATATGTGCTTTTACTTGAAATATTTGTGAAATTTGTTGGCAAATTTCTGCTTAGAAAACTTCTGTCAATGTAAGTTTCTCAGCACCAAGCATCCATTTCTGATTTATTTAGCTCCTCCCTTGGGTGTCTGCTGCATCTCCATGTGGCTCATCTGCTTTTTCCCCCTTGGCTACTGAGCTTTACGGACCATTTCAGGAGTTTTATTACTACTACAAGGATGGAACATATTGCTTTATCAGTCAGCCTTTCAGTCAGACAACACTATTACTTGTCTAGTCCCTGCACTACTGAATCTCACAGATGAGGCGGTATTAGGATGCTCTCCATTCTCCTCCAACCACATTTCACCAGGAAGAAATAGAGTCCTCACACCTGAACATTTCATATATAGTTCTATTTAGCCTGATCCTAATGGTTCATAAAAGCCTGTGGAATTTTATTACCGGTTACCAATCCTGCCTTCTCCACTATGTATTCTTAATCAAATTAGTTAAACTAATGCTGCTTCAAGTTGCTTATCTGGAAAGTGGGATATAAAACAATACTGCATCAATACTGTTAATTTTTTGCTAAGAACTACTCAACTATGCCATTGTACTGAGAAAGTAGCCAGAGATGATTAAGTTCACCAAATGGGCACATCTACATTCCAATAAAACTTTATTTGCAAAAACAGGTGATGGATCAGATTTGGCTCACAAGCCATGGTTTGCTGTTTCCCAATCTGACTGACCTAGTACATGAAAAACTGGGAAGCTTATAAAGAACTGCAATGGTTAATATGATTTATTCTTAAATACATGAGTCTTCTATTTTCTTTTTCTTTTTTGAAGTCTTTAGTATGTTAGTGAAATGAGAAGTATTAAGAGGCATACACCTCCAAATATCAAGCACTCAACATAAAAATTTTGTCCCTTATAACCATAATATGACTGTATTGGTGGATGAAATACTGGTTGAACACAATATGATTTTAATCTGTAAAGTGTGAAGATGTATTAGAATGTATTATTAAAGTCACAAAAGTTGGCTATAGCTATTATTTGGTTCTTTGAAAAGCAGCAACAGTATTTTTTTAGATGCTTTAAATTAGTATTGATCTTAAAGCTGTCATAATATAGGCCATCGTAAGACACACTATACTAATGTATCCATCTAGTAACAAGTTTGCCCTTTCATTTTACTAAGAAGCATCTTTGGGGAAAAGAACTTGTTTTACAGCTTCATCCTTCTTCATGACAACAATTGGGTGTAGATCTAGAGAGAGAAAATCACTTGGGAAATGTTGAAAATCTACAAACATGTATTTGGGAAATTAAAAACTGATCATCTCATTACAACTATTTTGTACATTTTCATGGTAATTACTACTATTTCAGAAAAGTCATGTTCACTTGTATTTGCATTCAATCTCCAGATATCCCTTGTTCAGCAACTTATTTAGTTTTCCTAATCATATTTACCACAGATCATATATACTCTTTGTTTTCTTGGTATTTGTAACCTGTGGTATTAGAATTAGATTTATTTTCTAGTTTTTTTGAGATATGATTGACATTTAACATTATATTAGTTTCAGGTATACAACATGTTTCAATAATTGTATATACTGCAAAGTGATCACCACGAGGTCTAGTTAACATTCACTACTACATGTGATTACAATTTTTTTCTTGTGATGAGACCTTTAAGATCTAATATCTAAGCAACTTTCAAATATGCAATACAGTATTATTAATTATAGTCACTATGCTGTACATTATATCCTTAGCACTTATTTATTTTATAACTAGAAGTGTGCACCTTTTGACCACCTTCACCCATTTTGCCCACCCCCTGCCTCTGGCAATCACCAAACTGTTCTCTGTACCAAAAGTTCAGAGGTTTTTTGTTTTTGTTTTGTTCTGTTTTTGGATTCCACATATAAGTGAGATTATACGGTATTTATCTTTTTCTGTCTGATTTACTTCACTCAGCATAATACCCTTGAGGTCTATCCATGCTGTTGCAAATGACAAGATTTCATTCTTTTTCATAGCTGAATAATACTCCATTATATATGTTATATTCCATATATATTCTATATCTAGATATATAAATATGAATTTATAGATATATAAAATATGTTTATTTATTTATATACACATATAATCAGATATTTTTAAGCATTCATCCATCAATGGATACCTAAGTGTTTTTAGGTCTCAGCTATTGTAAATAATGCTGCAATAAACATGGGACTGTAGATAATTTTTCAAAGTAGTGTTTTCATTTGCTTTGTATAAATGCCCAAAACTGGAATTATTGAATCATATGTTTTCTTCTTAATTTTTTGAGAAACCTCCATACTCTTCTCCACAGTGACTGCACCAATTTACATTCCCACCAAGAGTGCATAAGACTTCCTCTTCTCCATATTCTTGCCAAAACTTATTATTTCTTGTCCTTTTTATTATAACCATTCTAAAAGGTGTGAGGTAATATCTCATCGTGGTTTTGATTTGCATTTCCCTGATGATTGGTGATGTTAAGTACCTTTTCATTGGCCTTCTGTATTTCTACTTTGGAAAAATGTCTATTCAGATCCTCTGCACATTTTTTAAATCAATTATTTGTTTTTTGTTATTGAGTTGTTTGAGTTTTTTATATTTTTGGTATTAACCCCTTAACATATATATCATTTGCAAATATTCTTTTCCATTCAGTATGTTGCTTTTTCATTTTGTTGATGGTTTTCTTTGCTGTGAAGAAGCTTTTTAGTTTGATAGAGCTCTACCTGTTTATTTTTGCTGTTGTTGCCTTTGCTTTTGGTGTCAAATCCAAAAACTTATTGCCAAGATTGATGTCAAGGAGCTTACTGCCTATGTTTTTTTCTAGGAATTTTATGGTTTCAGTCTTACATACCTCTTTAATTCATTTTCTATGCTGTAATATAGTGGTCTAGTTTGCATTGCTATTTATTTATTTGTTTATTTTTAATTTTCACCATGCCCATTACACAAATAATTGTGAAAGACTTACAATTCTGTTGTTTTTTTTAATTTTTCTATTGAGATATACATAAACATACATTATATAAGTTTAAGGTAAACAATGTGCTAATTTGATACGTTTATAGATTGCAATATGATTATCACCATAATGTTAGCCAACACCTCTATCACATCACATAATTATCATTTCTTTTTCTATTGTTTTTAAAACAAACCCTTATTAAATATCATGGCACAGAGGTCATTGTGCTTGTAAAATTAAATGTAGGAGGAAGACATAAAGAGAGATAATTCTTCCAGAAACTTGGCCACAATGATTACTATATTTGAACACTTGATTTTGTGTTGAACATGGTAGGAATCAAAGCAGAAATGGAACTGTGGTGGTTTGTATGTTTCTCACTATAAGGTAAAAAGGAATGCTAAGTTCTACAGAATAAATGCATTTTCTTAAAATTACATACTAAGGGAACTTTGACAGGTATTTTTCAGAAGATGGAAACATGCCCATCTTTTAACTCTTGGTCTTACTAAAAGTTAAGAAAAAGTATAAGTACATAATTCAGTGGACTGTGAGCTCAACCAAGAAAGTCTAAATATATTTTCTGCTTATCTGAAATGATTCAAGGATATGACTTGGAAAATAAAAAAAGATAAATGAATAGATAATAGTCTTTATAGCTTTTACTTAATATACTTAATTCATAAATTCTTCCCTATCTATCAATGATGAGCACCTTGCCAAATGTAGATAAATTTATTATCACCATATGATTATGATAGTCTTTCCTGTGATAAAAATCCAGAATTATCCGCTTGTGACACAGTGACTTAAAACTATTAAATTTAAATCCACTAATGTGTTTAAAGTTTTTTTTGTGTGTAATGCCAGGAGATCTTGAAAATTCAAAAGCCTAAATTTTGTCAGCCGAAGTATCTTCTGTGTCCTGGAAGAATATCTTCTCAATAAGTTGCAGAAGATTTTTATCATAAATCAATCCTTCAGATTTATTTTAGGAGTTCCAATCCATGATGCTATGCATTGTGTGCATATACATTTTTTTAGGTGCCTAGGATGATACTAGACTAAAATAAAAATCTTTATACCCAAACAATAAGAATTTCTTATTAAAATGGACAGTCAAAAAAGCATGATTTTTACCACATGAAAAGGGTCTGAGATTCTGCTTGTCTTTGCTTGTGTTTAAAATAACAAGCACTTTGTCTGGTAAATGGCACACAAAGATCCAGCTTTCAATGAATTTTACATATCATGCTGATTGCAGCTTTACTCCCAAGGAAACAGTCGACAGCTCTTTTTCTTTTTCTTTTTCTTTTTTTCTAAGTAAGCTCCACACCAACTGTGGAGCCACAAGGCTTGAACTCACAACGTTGCGATCAAGACCTAAGCTAAGATCAAGAGTTGGACACTTAACTGACTGAGCCACCCAGGTGCCCCAGAAGTAGTCAACAACTCTTAAATTTAGCAGGTGTTATTGTGCAGTTGAGCTTGACAATCTCAGGAAAGGTACTTGAAAGGGAGTGGACCTGGACTTTCCTATTTTATCCCTAGTTAGAGAAGTCATTATGTACCATTTCTGCTTCTCAATGGGGTAATGATACTGTCCTCTGCGGGAGCTGAGTTGACATCTCTTGCCCCTACAATTTATGATACAATTTTTAGCGCCTTGTGTCATGTAGCATTATATAACTACTATCAATTTAACCTACTCCTCTAAAATTATTTTTCTGCTTACCTGGTAGATTCCCTTTATTTTTGTCTTTTCTTCTTTGTCATCTTTTGGATTGTTTATGGCATTAAATGAGGCCTGCTCAGCCAAATTAGAGTGAAGGACTTGCTCGTTTAGTCTTCATTTATCCTTTCCTCCCTCTCATTGTCAGCAGCTGACTTTGAGCACTTAGTAGGGGCTGCCTCTGTGTTCTAAGTGCTTTACAAATACTAACTCTTTTTAGTGGGAGATGAAAGAGTTAAATGTCCACGGTTCTCCAGAGGGTATTTTAAATCTCAGATTTGTTGTAATAGAGTGTTAGGCTATATTGAAATATGTTAAAAATCCTTTTTAAAAACATCATTTTTAAAGAGAAGCTATTATATAGCAGAGAAACAGTGAACAAAATGTTACCATGCAGATTTGTCTTTGATTGAAAAGAGATGAAACTGCTCAAGTTAGTTTGTAATTTGGTGGTGAAAGCAGACTTTTCTTATCAGAAAACAAAAATGGTAAGTTTAGATCCTGACTTTATTCGAATGGAAAAAGAGATGCAAAGTGACATTCTGAACTATTTCTATTTTTAACCTGCATGTGAAAGTTCCAAAAATAAGATGAGGGAAGTGACATCCTTAAACCTAGTGGTGACATTTTCTTTAAGAAAACTTCTTAATGATTGAAGATCAGAGCTATCTCCAAACAATATCATTTAAAATAGTTTACAACAACGAAGTATTTTCACAATTACTAAGGATAATTCCTACATTTCTGTAGCACTATTTACTTCAAAGCATTTCCTTAAATATCATTCATCAATACTCACAACTTATCTGTATCTATTTCTTATCTATAATTCTATAGATCTTATTCATAAGATAGATTTTATTATTCTCATTTTAAAGGAAAGAAAACTGACGCTTAACAAAAGCAAATGATTGATTTGAAGGAAAAGGGTATACAGTGGAACATAGTACTATGACTTCTGTCCTTAGTGCTCTGAGTTCAGATTTCCAGAACACTACAACTGTCTTTCAGTCAGTACCTATGTTTGCTCAGTTCAGGAGTTTCCAATTTTTGGAAGCAAAGTAAATCATTAAATAAATATTTACTTTAAAGTAGAAAGAATGTTGAATTTAAATTAAGCATTGAGTGGCACTGATTGATTTTAAATGAAAACATCATAACTTGTACTTAGATGTTTCTATTTTTTAAAAAAGTTCCTTCTCCTCCTATTTATTTTATTTTCATGCTGTTAGTTGTTTGTAAAATAATAATGTTAGAGATCAAGGGAGAAAAATGAGTTTCTTCTCTCCTACCAATAGCCTGTAGTAATGGAAATATAGAATACTCTCTGATAGTTAAATTAGAAAAATCAATGAACCTAATGAATGAGCTGTCTGGTTTCAAATTGTTTCTGGTTAATAGCCTTACAAACTTCCATAAAATTATCTATGAGATCGAGAAAAAAAGATGTAAATTCACAAGACCTAAATATTAAGACTATCATATAATGTATTACTGGTATATGAGAAGAATTTCTACTAAATATAAGCTAAGAGGAACTAGATGAAGGGTGGGAAGTGGTTTTCCATCTGTATATTGCTCCATGAAACATAATGAGATCCTTCAGGTGAAAGAACATGAAAAAACATAGGATGCTTCTCACTAGCACATGGCTTCTTGCTCAGAGAGCCAGGGTATATCCCAACAGAAAACTGCACAACCACTTACTACTAAATGGCAGTGATGGTAGTTTTTTACATAATCCCCTATACAGCATGTCGGAATAGCTAGTAGAATAAAGAAAAAAATCCCACTAAGAGCATGTGGCTTGCTAGATGAAGTAGATGCGAAATATGACAATTCAACACTAATCTGTTCTCAGATTGTCTGAGATAGGGTTTTTAACCAGTACTCAAATACTCATCCCCAATTCTGCTTTGCAAACACAGGTTTGAATATATTTCCCATTATTACAGGAAAAATCAATATTCAAAACACCACCAGTGAACAAAATGGGAGTTCTAAAGGAAAATTGCACCATGAAAGACGGGATCTCCAAAACAGACCAAAAAAATAAGCAACTTACTGATATGAATTATTTCTTGGAATGGCTCATCTACTCCTAACTTTGAAAATTTTGGCAAATGGCTTATTATTCTATGCCTCAGTTTTCTCATCTATAAAATGAGGACAATAATTGTTCTACTTTATGCCTTTGCTCTTGGGATTGAAGGCGCTAACATACATGGAGTGTGTAGAGCCATCATAAACCCTCAATACATGCTTCTCTTGCTCCCCCACTCCCCAACTATTTGTTCTCATGAGACAACAAAGTAGAAAACTTTTTATGATATTCCATATGATACTAAAATATGTAGCCACTCTAGAAAAGAAGCAGAGATCTATAAAAAGAAGCAGCTGTGACAGAAAGATAGAGTAACATGCAAAGAGAAGAGGGTGAGTAAAGCTACATAAGTAAAAGTTGAAGGAAATTTCACCTTGTCTCAGCAGAATTAAAATAATCCAACAAAATAATAAAGATAAAAATTAATAATGTGGGAACTGAACCAGATATTAATTTCACATCAATTCAATTTATATGTATTGAACATGTACTATGGGTCTAGCATGTACCAAAGTCTTGGAATAAACTGGAAAAAAAAAATGGTGGATTAGAGATAGTCCCTGCCTTCAAGGGAAACCAATCTCTCTCTCTCTCTCTCTCACCCTCTCCCCCATCCCCCATCCTTCCTAATCTACCCACCTGGGTAGAGGTAGAGTGATTGTTTCAGGAATGGGCCAAAGACTCAGGTTAGTTCCAGCAGAGGAAATTATAGGGGTTATAAGAAAAGAACGTATTTTTCACTGATCTTGAACCTGAGAAAAATTCAAGCCTGGATTTTTGACCACAAGGAGAGAAGCTTTCTGAGTATGAAGCAAACACAGGATGGAGAAAAACAAACCCAAAGAAACAAAACAAAAACAAAGTATCCTGGATGACATCATTTGAGTTTCTAGATCACTCAGGCCTGAGCTACTCCAGACATTTTCAGTTACATGAAATCATATACTCTCTTTCTGCTTAAGCCAGTTTGCATTGCTATTTTATTTATTTATTTAGCCACTGGCAACTGAGTGATAGTGATGCACCATAGTTAACTAGGCATTTCCAAGACCATCTGGTTTGAACAAACATCAGTTAAAGAGACAGATAAAAGGTCTGATATAAAATATAAACAAACCAGTTTTTAAAATTCACATGGGGAAAAATGCAAACATTTGACAGATTTTGAATATGTGGTAAGATATTGAATTGATAACGTTATGAATCTTTAAAGGTAATCCAAAATTGCTATTTATTCACTATCCTCCAATCATTCATTTATTTAAGAGAAATCTTATAAATTTTCTTCATACTTTGAGAAAGAAGACTTCAGATTAGGGCCAATTTATCAAGATTTATTTATCCCAAAGTGCATGCATCCTGCTGAATCTAACTACATTTCTCCACTGTCTAGCATGCTGGATTTCCCCATGGGAAATGCTTTCGAACATGTACTTATCCCTGCCTCCAGAACCATTTGAACACTGCCAGACTGTGATATTATGAAGACCATGAGTACAGACTGGCAGAACCAGGCTGTATACAATTGATTGGTACAAATGGTTTCAAAAGTACAATGGGGCTTAAAGTTTAAAGAGAAATAATAAGTTGATGACAACCATAAGCAGAGGCAGTGAGACTCCATGACGAGAATTTTAAGGTACCAGAAATCTCTCTCCTAAACATTGAATTTTTACATTGGTGATCCATTATTTTGAAACTTTTAAGTCCTCTAATAAAATGCAAATGATTTGCATATTTGGGAGACATAGCACTTCAGTTTAGTATAGCAAAGACTGGTATATACACCAGACTCTTTGCTTGGCTCTGGGGATAGGGACCAAGGAGAAAGGAAGCCTAAGGGAGAGGGGCTTGTCTGGCAGACAGGTTGGCCCACATCACCCATTGTTTAGAATACACTGACCAGAGCACAGGATGGAGGTTAGAATGGGACCAGCAAGGACATGGAGCCCAAGAGGGAGGGGACAGGTCACTTAAAGCAAGGGAAAGTAATCCATTGACAACATGGTTTTGCTGAGAGCTGGTTTTACATAGTAAGAAAGGATTCTTCAAAGTATTATGAGTCAAAGCATTATGTATTTCTTTCCTATAATATACTGAGGAAAATTTTCCAACACAAATTTCTCTTCTTGTGATTCTATCTTCATGTGAGGAGAGCCCTCCGTGTTGCCTAACTTTCCTCTCGTTTATCCTGCAAATATGTAGTAGGCACTGCTATATGCAAGTCAAAATATGCTGGCTTTATAAACAAAGATACAGAATCAGAAAACACTTTTCATTGCCAAATAGCAAAACTTCTTTTGGGTACACATGGCTTGAATAAAATGATTCCTCTGGAGAACCTACAAGGTAAGTTCAGCTTTCATTCACAACAACACAACTGTTTATTTTAAAATGAAACTTATTTTCTCATTTCATTCATTATTATAGATCTAATCTAGGTTAAACTTCAAAAATTTTCAGTATATTCTGTATCAGTCTTAAACATTTTTTAAAAGTAAGAACTGTTTGATCAGTGATAGTTATCAATTCCATTTTGTAGCCTGTACAAGACTTCCTGATCCTGAGATTTGTATAGATGAAAAGACACTAATGCTTATCGACTGCCTACTAAGGGCCAGGCGGTGTGCTGCTGGGGGCGTTTATAGATTTTTTTACAATATGCTTTATGTTTTCCTATCTTTGAAAATACTACTCTTTTTTTTAAAAGATTTTATTTATTTATTTGACAGAGAGAGACACACAGAGAGAGAGGAAACACAAGCAGGGGGAGTGGGAGAGGGAGAAGCAGGCTTCCCGCGGAGCAGGGAGCCCGATGTGGGACTTGATCCCAGGACCCTGGGACCATGACCTGAGCTGAAGGCAGATGCTTAACGACTGAGCCAGCCAGGCGCCCCTGAAAATATTACTCTGATGTTAGCACAAATGGAATATGATATAGCCCATGAATTTGTCGTTAGTTCTCACTTTTCCGTTTTTCTTTTTTTTAAAGATTTTATTTATTTATTTGACAGAGAGAGAGGGAACACAAGCAGGGGGAGTGGGAGAGGGAGAAGCAGACTTCCTGCTGAGCAGGAGCCTGATATGGGACTCTATCCAAGGACCCTGGGATCATGACCTGAGCCAAAGGCAGACGCTTAACAACTGAGCCACCCAGGTGCCCCAGTTCTCACTTTTCTTTTTCAAACATGGAATCAGAAAAGAAAGCATCAAGGGTACCATTCTTGTGCTTCACTATTTAGTAATACCTTTTAAGAAGTGCTTTTCAATGTATCAGTCTTGTGAAATGTTTAAAGTTGTATTTTTGAACTTTTATTATTTTAATTATAAAATGACCCATGATATTGTATAAAAATTAGAAAACATAGGTAAATTCTACAAATAGATGTGAATAAAAACTGATACAGAGGGGGAGGTGCTGGGGGATGGGATAAACGGGTGATGGGTATTAAGGAGGGCACGTGTTGTGATGAACACTGGGTGTTATGCACAACTAATGAATCGTTGAACACAAGATCAAAAACTAATGGCGTGCTACATATTGGCTAATAGAATATAATAATTAAAAAATTAAATAAATAAATAAATATAAAACAAGTATGCTCATCTTCAAAATAAAGAATAAAGGTTTCACAATGTTGCTAACTTTAAAGACATGTAAACCAATAAACTTAAATTAAATATTGAAAAAACTGGTACAAAGAGAGTTTTACATATATATTTTTAAAGATTTTATTTATTTATATGAGAGAGAGAGAGAGAGAGAATGAATGGGGGGAGGGGCAGAGTGAGAAGCAGACCCTGCTGAGCAGGGAGCCAGATGTGGGGCTCAATCCCACCAGGACACTGAGATCATGACTGGAGCCGAAGACAGACACTTAACCCACTGAGCCACCCAGGCACCCCGAGAATTTTATATTTATATATAGGTATTTTATATAGATATGGTTGTCTATCTTTATCTTTCTCTCTCTCCAGTTGAAAGCAAGGAGACTTACTGTCTTTTTGGATCCTTAGCCAATTTATAAAACAACACTACCTAATGTTAGAAGACCTACTGTACTCTTCAAGCCATGGTTAGGTCACATTAGCTTCAGGGTTTTTTTGTTTGTTTGTTTGTTTTAAGATTTTACAGAGAGAGACACACACAGAGAGAGAGAGAGGGAACACAAGCAGGGGGAGTGGAAGAGGGAGAAGCAGGCTTCCCACCGAGCAGGGAGGGAGCCGGATGTGGTGCTCCATCCCAGGAGCCTGGGATCATGACCTGAGCCGAAGGCAGACACTTAACGACTAAGCTACCCAGGCGCCCCGCTTCAGTTGCTTTTTAACCAGGTGATGGATTGGTCCAGTTACTGAAAGCCTTGTCTTAAAATCCAATTCTTCATGTATAAGCCAAATAAGAGGCTCTTCCTTTTCAGGTATCATAAACTCCCCTCTAAGTACAACTTTCTTTACTGGGTCTCTTTTGACAATTCTGTTCAGGTACAGCGAACTGGTAAATGAAATATTCAAGCAAAGTCTGAAAAATTCACCCTAAGACACATCCATTCCCCCAGACAGTCACAGTTGAGCAGAGTGACCCAAAGTCCAGCAGTTCCTCTCCAAAACAGTGCCAACCTGATAGCCTCAGTCTCCATCACCCCTATTCCCTTACTGCTCCATCAACTTTATCACAGGTTGTGCTGTGATACTCTGATTCCATGGTGTGTCTTGGTTCTGCTGCCACTGCCATTCATTCAAGTATCCTGCAAATACCATGTATGCCGTCAGGCAGTATAAATGCATAGACTGAAAAGATGGGGCTTCTTTCCTCAACAAACTGGATAACAGAAGCAGGAAAATAGGCATCAAGAGCAGTAGAGTGAAGTATGCAAGACTTTAAACATCTACTAACAAAGTGCTCTTTGATGAAAATTGCTGCTACCCTAACATATACTGGCCATTCCAAAGACATGTCCAAGTCTAGAGTTTCCAGTTCAAGGAATTGGTTCTGGCTTCTCACCAAAAGTGTTATTCTCAAAGGTTTTCTAGCTTCACTGCAAGCTCAGTATTGGGTAGACTTGATTTCTAGGGTGTGTTTGGAGTATGTACCACAGGGAACCCCACAGTACCCCAGTTCCCTTGTTTCCAAAGATTCCTACATCATGTTCCAATATAACATTTCTCAGAATGTATGTGGGGAGTTGAGGTGATGGCAGTTACCACTGATCATGAGCCAGATGATTTTAGAGTGTTTGAGGTCAGGGCATCAGAATAAATTATTTTCTTTTTCTTTTATCCATCCATACTTTTGATCACTTAAAAAGAAAAATCTTTGGTCTATGCCTGTATATATGTGATACCACTCTAATTAACATTAGGAAATGAGAGAAGTTTTAGAGTATTTGACCAGTAAGTATGCCTTACTAGTATTAAATTACATTTTCTATTGTATTCTTTTTACATGCTTGTCTTTTAGCATATGACAATAGTGCTTGGTTTGTTTGTTTGTTTTTATTGAAGCATCAGGGATAAGTTACCTTTTCAATAAATTAATTTTAATTGTAAATGTAGACACACTCATACAATGCAATACGATCCAGTAATGAAAAATGAATAAACAACAGGTACATGCAGAAATATTGATGAGCACATTATATCGTTTGAGAGAAACCAGATGCAAAAGAAAAATACTGTATGGTTCCATTTATAGAGAACTTCGTAAAGTGCCAAAACTGATATATCGTGAAAAAAATCAATAGTGTTTACCTATGGGAGAGAAAGAATTAACTGGAAAGGGGCATGAGAGGACTCTCTAGGGTATTGGAGGAATTCTGTATCTTGACTTGGCAGCGCTTAGATAGGTGTATATAAGTTTGTCAAAACTCATATAACTATATATTTAAAATTCATACACTTTTTGAAACATTTTAACTGAGAGAGAGAATGTGTGTTTGCGTGTTTTGGGTAAAAAGAATAGACATGCTATATTGAGTTATGGCAATTTGAATAAGACTAGAAACTGCCTCTCCAAGCATCTCCTTTCCTGTGTGGCCAAGACATCCCTGGCAATTCAGGAGGCAGCTGTGAAGCAGAAGTCTTCGTTCTCCAGAGGTGTTTATAGGTAGACATCACGTCAGTCCGTCATGGAGGAGCCCAGTGGGTCCCAGATATCCTTGCTCTCCCTTGCTCTGTATCCAGCTCCTCTTCTTGACCCTGTTGACCAAAAGTAGCCCCAGGTCCACTGCCAGACACTTAGTTGTGTAGCCACCGAACTGGCAGCTCTTTCCATAGACACACCACAAACGTCCCCTTTGCAGTCTCACTTCAGACACAAACAAATCTGGCTTCTCAGATGTTACCGCTGTACTGTTGCCCGTTAAAATACGGGACACCCAGTTAAATTTATCTTTAACTAAACAATGGAAAAAGTCTATCTCATCTATTGCATGGAACATAGTTGTACTGAAAATTATGTGTTGTTTACCTGAAATTCAAATGTAACTGTATGTCCTGTGCTTTTAGTTGTGAAATCTGGCAACCTTATCCTGAAAGTTCTTCTTTCATTTATTTATTTTTTTTTAAGATTTTATTTGTCAGGGAGAGAGCGCATAAGCAGGAGGAGTGGCAGGCTGAGGGAGAAGCAGGCTCCCTGCTGAGCACGGAACCTGATGCTGGGCTCCATCCCAAGACCCTGGGATGGTGACCCAAGCAGAAGGCAGATGCTTAACCGACTGAGCCACCCAGGCGTCCCTCATCCTACAAGTTCTGATTGGGTACCTGTATCTGTGTGTCTGATGGAATGATTGGTGCTTCTCCCTCCTCATTTTAGACCTGTACTTTCCCGGGTTGTCACATATGAGTGTAAGGTCTACATAATATAATTGTTGTAATTAAATCATAAATCCTTGATTCACATGATTCTTTTTGTGGCCCTGTTTTTCTGGTTGAACTCTAATTGAGACAGGGGGTCAACTAAAGGGAAAATTTAATTACATGTATTTGCATGAGAAAGTTAGCTAGGACCAAATTTTAGCAATGGTGCAGCTGCTCTAAGATGGCATGTTTCACTTCAGTTACCATTGGAGTGCAGATCTCTGTAGGGGACAGCTTGGCATCACATTTACAGAGGTCTGTCTCAAATTTGGCTTCCTCATCTTTTGGCAGGTGATAACTCACCTTGACTAAGCCCAGAAAAGACAGCATGTTATAGTCATGGAAAGACCACGTGTTTTAAAATCTAACCAGCCTGACAGTCAATCTACTTACAACTTAGTAATCTTGGGCACATTTGATAAACTTGCTTTACAAATCTGCACTGTGGGCTCAGTAATCACTTCTTTATACAATTATTGTGAGGATTATTTCACATATATCAAGTCCTAACAGAGCAACTGCCACAAAATATTTTTCGTAAGATGTTTTATCTTGGTGGAAGAACAAGTACTTCTACTTCTAAAATACGTAATTTTCATAATCTAGAGGCTTGCATAAGTCTTGTGTAGAAACCTTTTCAGCCCTCTGACTCCTGGGAAATATATTTAAATTATTGAAGTCTTTCATTTAGTTATGAACTTACAATGCCCTTTCTTCCCTTAGAAAGCAGGCACACTCCAACATTTATTTTAGGTCTCAATATGTTTGAGCTACACACACACACACACACACACACACACACACACACACACACATATATATGAGCAATATTTGATTTTGCTGACATGTTTACATTTCAGGATCATAGAAACTGGTTGTTTCAGATGATTTTAGTTTGTGGTATTTTGTTTAAATCCCCAAAGGAGTGGGAGAACCTTTATGAAAACCCAAATTTTTATTTGTCTTTTAACTTTGGCAGGGGAAAGAAAACCAAGTCTGGAAATAATAAA
Organism: Callorhinus ursinus; assembly: GCF_003265705.2. Taxonomy (NCBI): domain Eukaryota; kingdom Metazoa; phylum Chordata; class Mammalia; order Carnivora; family Otariidae; genus Callorhinus; species Callorhinus ursinus. The sequence goes on from NW_027397063.1 coordinate 44,326,606, forward strand.
AATTCAGGGCTGATATGTTGCCAAAATAAGGAAGGGATGAGTCACAAAAGAAAAAAAAAAAGTTGAATAGGCTACGTATTTAATGACATTAAAGAGTTATTTTAAAGTGTGATTATGGTATTATGTTTATGTTAAAGGAAATAATCTCTATCTTTTAGAGATTCAAAAGAAAACAGAAAAGTTGGAAAGCACTATCTGATTTCGTGGAATTATGAATATCTTATCCAGAGTCAGGTGACCATAGTATAACCAAACAGAGACACTAAGATTCTTGGCTCCCCCTGTTGGGAGCTGGAGAGAAACATTCTGGGTAGAAGGATTGAGTCACTCTGAAAACAAAAGTAATGGCAGAAAACAGCCTTGAAATAAGGAGAGACATCGTTTTTTTTAAAAAATACTCAGAAAATGTTCCTGATCTTTTCTTTCTCTTCTCCTATGAGCAATCACCCTCTCCCTAGCTACATCATGAGTCCTGATGATGAGTCCTCTCACCCGAACCTCCAACTTGTCTATTTTCTCAACTCACCACTCCAGATAAAGGCACACATCTGCTCTTACCACTTTCTGCAAAGCTTCAAGAACCATTTCACCTTCCTCAACTCCTGCTTGTTCTCAGTTCTTTTGTAATGCTTTTCTCCAATAGCTCTTAGGGAACACATGGTGATCTTAAATCCCTCTCTCTACTTGGTCTTCTTGTGCTTGCCTGCCAGTTATTGGTGACCATCCACCCAGCTCTATCTTCTCTCATCCAGAAAAGTGTCTCAGATGCGTTCATTTTACTACTGTTATTATCTTTTTCTTGAGATATTGTGGTAGTTTCTTAATCATTCTGTCTTCAATATTTTCCCCCAATTAATCTATTCTTATATTGTTGATGAGGCAATGGGAATGTGCTTTTAAAAGAAGCCATTCCCTGATTCATAATTCATGGAGTTCTTCTTGATCCATAGGAAAAAAATCTAATTTCCTTATGCTAAAATATTTATATAGGTATTATCCACTTATCATATATCACACTTGTTATACTACAATCTTATGAGTATAGCAGCCTTGCATGTTTCCCTGCTGTAATCCCAACACCTAACAATGTCTGTCATATAGTCATCACTCAATAAATACATATTAAATAAATAGTAACAGTAACAATAATAATAAAACTATGCTTTTTGAGTGTTTATTATGTGTCAGGTACTACACTTAATATATTATATAAAATCTCATTCAAAGCTCAAAATAATTATTTAAGGGAGGGACTTTTATTATCTCCATTTTACATATGAGAAGACTGAGGCACAGAGAGGTTAACCAATTTGCCCAAATCTGTAAGGCTACCATGTTGAATTGATTCAACTGATTCATCGGCAAACCTTTATGAAGCATTTACTATTTGTCAAGTACTTTTTGGTGTCATTGTTGTGTTAGTGATAGAGTGGTAAACAAAACAAAGTCCCAGCTTTCTTGGAAGCTGGAGTATTGGGGTGGACTAGGCTGAGGAAAAATAAGGGCAAGAGATAATGGGCTGTATGGACCATGGAATTTCAATATTATAAGTCCCATTTACACAGGTACTTATTTAAAATAGTCATGAAGAAAACATCCAAGAAAAGTATGAGTAGCAGGAAGCAAGTATTGCAATCCATCAGGAACAATTGAGATCAACGAATCCATTCCTTCTTGTAGCTTAACAAATGGGTTTCATTCATGTATTCCTTTGTGCATATGCTGTGAGAGAGGGCCTCAAATCATGGCAGACATAAATTAAAAGAAAGAAGCAGTCTCCAGAGCAGACGACAGCCTCTGTAGTGAGAACACAGTAACAATCCAAGAGTTTTAGCTCCTCACAAATGCAATGAGGAGAGAATCATTCCTCCTTGCTCAAACATAGGTCTCCAGAAGAGTGACACAGTTGGCTTTTTAAAAATCAAAATTAAGTGGACATTTATATTAGGCAGGAAAAAAAAAAACAGACCATGAGGAAAGAAACTGGGTATCATAAGGGAGGTGATCCCAGAAAGTACAATGAGAGAGTAGGAAACTAAGTCAGGGCAGAGAGGCAGGAGGGGCAGAAAATGTGTGTTAGTACTCATAATACCACTATGAGCAACTGATCTCAGTCTCACTGACTCTCATATTGAGCACACCTCAGAATTCCAGGACCCAAAGGACCCAGAGCTGGGTATTTTGTCCACAGACCATGAACCCTCACTGGGGGAGAGTTGTTTCTGGGTCATTACCCCCCAGAACTTTTGTCCTTCTCTACTCTGGGGGTCAGATTAATCACTCAGACACAGAGTCACAAGTGCTCAAGGGGAAAGCAGTAGGCGTAATGGGAACTTTCCACTGACACTGTAATTGGAGCCCAGGGAATGCTGAGGAGACATGATAGGGTACCCAACTTCAGCTGCTACAAACCAGGAAAAGGATCAGTCACCTTTGCTTCTCAGGGAGTCACACTCAGAGACCTGTCAACTAACTCTAGGGCAATCCTATACTTCCTAAATTTATGGAATCTCTGTAAAGAAAAGTACAGTGGGATTAAGCCTTTGGTCTATACGATACCAAGTTCTCATCACAAATAAAAAATCCAGCAGAATATTCCTAACATTTCATCTGCTTCTTCATGGTGAATTGACACAGAGATGTTAAGCCAAAGATAAACTTCATAAATTTGGATTGAGCTTTCTCAAAAGAAAACACAAAATAATCTGTGCCTCTCTTTTCCCTCAGCATAGTCTGTAATTTAATACCTCTTCTCAACACACTGCCTTCAACCCATCTATACAGTAAACTAGAATTCTTTGTTTAGTGAGAGGTAATTCTGTGACTTAGAAAGTTGTCATAAAGTACAGATATGAATTTATATATATATATTCATATTCTGATAATATCTTCCAAAGATAACTTTCATCATCTTGTACAACTGAAATATTATTTTAATTTTCTCCTATTCATGGCATAAGAAAAATTCCAATGGACATATAAGTCAACAAAGTTGAAAATTTGAATGACATCTTCAAATAGATCAGCAAGAATAAGACACTATGAAAGTAAGATTCATTTTCAAGTTATTACTAAAGACTATAAATAATTTTCAGAGTTTCATAAAGAACAAATGTATACTTTCTTCTGAAAATTGGAAAATTAGCCCATTGAATATATGTAATTAATAAGTGATTTAGCTCATTTTCACAAATTACCCATATGATGTGCATTTGAAATAATTACCATTGTCTGACTAGAACTGTGCATTTTCCTTCCTGCTCACTAGTAATTCAACACTCTATATAATTATAAAGGCATTTTTCTTTCCTTTTGTATTTTTTAACTTATCCTTGCCAACTTTGTTATTTGGCTTTCATTCTTGTGAAAGCAATTATTACAGATATAGACCTACAGCTACAGTGGAGTTCCTTTCACTATTTGTTAGCCAAGGTTATTCTTCTATAGGGGTAATTAATGTCAAGTGATGACTATCGAAAACTTGATGGGGAGTTTCCCCTGTCCCTGGATGGCCCTTTATCCAAGCCTTATTAAGAAAATACTATTGATGTAGCTCGTTCCTATGTAGGAAATCTTGATAGACTCTGATTTCTGTTGCAAAACCAAAATTGGGCTAAAAGACCCTTTTCTGATCCCAGCAGGGTGGGGATGCAGACCTATGACTAAAATTCAGATAACCAGATATTTTGAAACTTGAATTAGTCATCTAAAGATGAAGTTTGGAATTCATTTTCTATAACATTGACCATGGCAGTGGTGGTATCCTATAGCAGTAGTGAGTTACTCACACAGGTGGAATAAGTATGCTGGCAGTGCCAAGGATAGTATGTTCACCAGACTATTTTTGGAATGTGGCCCTGACTGGTTTTCCTACTTCCTAAACTCCCACAATTCCAGACCTCAATTCTTAAGACTTCCCGTTTCTTCTATGACGTATTCAATATCCTTCCAATAATTTATTTTTATGCCTAAAGGTATCCTAATCATATTTTGTTGCTTGTAAACTATGCCCCAACTAACATATATATTTTATTATAATGTTAATAATAATGGTGATTTCTTAAATGTGTAAAATTTGTCTCAGTTTTCAAAGTACTTTCACATGCATTATCATATTTTTAGTTTTATTGAAATATACATTATTGCAATATATTTATATATGTACTATATTTATTACAGTATAATTGACATATTAAAAACTGCACATATTTAATGTAGACAGTTTGGTGAGTTTGCATTTCCCTGGTGATTAGGCGATTAATGATGGTAGGGCTTTGTCATATACCTGTTGGCCATTTGCATACACTCATAATACTATCACAACAATACTATCACCACAGTAAATATATCCATCACTTCCAGAGTCTCTTTGCTTTTTGTATGTGTGTGATAAAAACATCTAACATAAGACTTACCCTCTTAACAATTTTTTTAAGTGCAAATGCCATTGTTACCTATAGGCACTATATTGTACAACAGATCTTTAGAACACATTCATCTTACATAACTATAACTTTATACTCATTGAACAACATCTCCCCATTCCCCTCCTTTAGTTTCTGGCAACCACTAATCTATTTTCTGCTTCTATAAGTTTGACTAGTTTAGATAACTCATATAAGTGGAATCATAATAGCATTTGTCCTTCTTTGGCTATTTTATTTCACTTAGCATAACATCTTTCAGGTCCATCTATTGTTATTGCAAATGAAACTTATCGGATGGGGGAAAATATTTGCAAACATATGTTTATTAAGAAGTTAACTTCCAAAATACAGAAGGAAGTCTTACAGATTAATAGCAAAAGAACAACAACAACAAAAAAAAAGATTTAAAAATGGGCAAAAAACTTTAGACAATTCTCCAAAGAAGACATACAGATGGCCAACAGATATATAAACAGATATATAAAAAAAAATCACTAATTATCAGAAAAATGTAAATCAAAACTACAATGAGATACATCCTCACATCAAAAAAAAAAAAAAAGGATAAGTGTTTGTGGGGTTGTGGAGAAGTATGAAACTTTTCCACTATTGGCAGGAATATAAAATGGTGTCGCTGCTATGGAAAACGGTAAGGCAGCTCCTCAAAAATTAAAAAAAAAAGAACTACCATATGATCTAGCAATTCCATTTCTGGGTATATAATCAAAAGCAGAATTGTATTTGTTCTATAATATCAGATGAACATAATGAGTCCGAGAGAGGGTAATTTAGTAAGTTCATGCTGCTAGTAAGTGACAGAGCTTGAAATCTGGTCTCCTGGCACACACTCCATTATTTTCTTAAACCATGCTTCCTTGTTTAGAAATGCAAAACCTACAGTTTATTTCATTAAAAATAAATCCTTCAATTATGAAATCTTGTCCCACTCAAACCAATACTAATTGGACCAACCAATGGATGATTAACAAAATGTGTTACATTTCTGCTGGCTTTTAAGGTATACAGCCTGACAAATACACACTGTCTTTTCTCTCTCCACACTTCAATTTTTCATCAAGGATCATAACAATGAAACAAATATTGATTCAAAATGTAATATTCAGGAATTCTAGAATGAAGTCATTTTTAGAGATTCAAGTTATAAGGCAATCAGAGAGCTTTTGAATGTCAGGAGGCTTCCTGGACAATGCTTATAAGCTGATTGGAAACTTCTAATACTACAAACTAATGTTGGAATACAATGTTGATTCCAGTTTAAGTTATCCTCTTTGAGGTCCGTGGGTTTGTTTTCTGCAAAATATGTTAAGGAATGATAAATCTTCTGTATGTTTTAAGTGTGGGCAAAATATAAAATACAATTATCTTCATGTATTTTTTACCCCCAATATTGAGTAAAAACATACTTACTTGCTTAGTTTGCTCATAATAACTACCCCTGAAAGTCAACAGTGGTTCAAAACTGCAACTCTACTAGAGCTCTGAAGTTGTGACCCTAAGGCAAGACTAATAAATTTCTAAAAAAGTAAAAATACACATTCTCTTTGGGGCAGAGGGGAGAAAGGTGAATTTCTGTTTCACTAGGCTGTCTTCTAGGTGACATATTTTGGTCTATCAGTTAGAAATTACTGTGAAAAATGTCTATTAAGTGGTATGCTTAGGACCAACACCTGTTGGGTGAAAAAGAAAACAGGTTTTGACAGAGGAATAAGCCAAGTTGCAATGCAGTCTGTGGAGGCTTTTGCTGACCCTTAGCAGAGTACTGAGGTTGGGAGGAACCTCAGAGCTGTTGGCAATCTAAGCAAAGAGGGTCAAACATTTATACTCACACATCTCTCTGTCACTAAATGTGGGCCACTCCAGGAAGTAGGCATGATCTTAGGCCAGGTGACTCTCTTCAGTTGAGATAATCTCTGAAGGGGATGATAGCATCCTAGAAGCTGGGATAATAAATCCTTACTTCCGTATAGACTTCTAGGTGATGCATAGTAGTGTCTACCACAGAATGTGTCAGCTGTTACTGAGTGGCAAAGCAAAGGTCTAAGAATTGACCATTGGATTAAGTCTGGTAGACTGGATCAAAACTATTCTCTCATTGCAGCCTAGAAAATGTCACCCATTGAATTCCTTTGTCCTGGCTCATCTGCCACATTTCTGAGTTAAGAGTAGAGTTAGTTTCCCCTAAAACATTTGGATTGTGCAGAGGAAGTATAGAAACTTTTATGAAATTAGGGGTAGTTGCCAAGAGAAAGGAAAGCATGTCTTGGGGAGGTATCCACAATGCCACAATGGACACTGTATTGCTTAGCCTCTGTGGTGCCACATGGAATAATTTATTTTATTAATTATGCAACAGATCTTTATTTATTGCTAATTTTAGCCCGGGCACTAGGTCTAGTGGTAAACTAGACCCACAATGTGTCCATTGTCCTTGATCCTATATTTCAAGAGGGAAAAGGTAATAAACAAACAAATAAATAGTTTTATCGATTGTGGGGAGTGTGGTGAAAGAAACTAAGAAAGTAATGTGATTGGCATTAAGGGAAGGCACCACTTCAGAAATGAGGGCCAAAGAAAACCTCATTGAGCGGTTCTCTGGTAGACCAGACAAAACTTCACATAGAAGGTAACATTTGTGGCAAGCCCATATTATTTTTCTATATTTCTCAATAGAAAAAAGGAGAAAAGGAGGGAAGGGAGCAAGGGAAGAAGGAAAAAGAGGGAAGAAGAAAGATTTATTAAAGATTGTACATTGTGAATTATTCTTTTATACTGCTGTTCTTATTTTGAAGGAAATTAGAATGTATCCTATTCTACTGTCATAAAAATTTAGAAATCTTATACCTGTCTCAGGGACAGTTCAGAGAAAATTGCTAGATATAAAATTACTATATTTAAATGACTATCAGTGCTCTTGAAACTTCAATTAGCCTGAGTGGTACTCAAAGCCATGCAGCCAGGAAGCAAGATGGTGGGGAGGGCAGAAGAATCGGTTAGGCAGCTGTTTTAAGGATGTACACTTTCATAAAAATATCATGCAGAGCCCAGCATGAAATAGGTATTTAGCACATGCTTATTGAAATGCATGCATATTAATGCATAATTTTTTATACAAATAGTGACACAAACAACCATATTGACTCTGTACTCAGTATAATGCTTTCCTCTACATTTTTGTGATTGAAGGAAATTGTAGAATTAAAAATGACACCAATTCTTAAGGAATAAATGCATAAACTCTGGGACCACAGAAGAATGTACAAGGAGCAGTATATAAAATCCTTAAATGAATAAGCAATGCCCATAAAATTGCTCCTTTGGTGCTTAAACACACACACACACACACACACACACACACACACACACACACACACAAACTTATTGGTTTGGGGAAATGAAGATAATATTATCTATTTTATTTGGTATCATTATGTTATGAAACCCATTCCAATTTAGTTACATCTGCAAACCATTGCAATAAACTTTATTTACCCCACTGATGCAGATAAAAATTGTGTTTCAGGAAATGTAGTTTGGGTAAAGAATAAAAAGTGTATTCTAGAAGTAAGCACATATATAACCAGTAGAGGACTGTGGTAGCTAGTTTCCAAATATGGTTCCCAAATGAATCAAGACTCTTGGTCTTTGTACCTTTGTGTGGTCCCCTTCCATAGTGATTCAGGGTTGGCCCTGTATAATTAAGAGAAAGCAGAGGACGTGATGCTGAGTGACTTTTGAGATTAGATCATACCTAAGTTGCAAGCCTTGCAACTTATACCTTAATTTTTTAAGATGTTCCTTTGGGAGGTCAGTGCCATGAAAGAATTCTAGCCACTCTGGGACTCCCAAGCTTTGAAGAGAGGTCACTTAGAGAGAGAAAAAGAGATGCCTGACCAGACCCAGTTATTCTAGCCATTCTAACCCAGGCACCAAACATGGGAAAAGAACCTATCTTTTGTTTCTAAATTCAGTAGACCCCATGGAAGAGAACTGAAAAACCCAGCTCACATCCAAAACTATGTCCCAAGACATATGGCCCCAATCAAACCTTACCTGTCATCTCCAGCCATACCACCTGCTCCAGGTAAGTGAGGAGCCTTCCTTCTATGCCCTGACAATATATCTGAGCCACAGCATGTTCACACAATGCAAATGGTTGCCATTTTAATCCAATAATTGAAATGGTTTGTTACTCCAGAAAATATACCAAAACCAAAACTTGGTACTGAAAGTAGGTTTTTTGTTAAAACAGAAAAGCAAAACGTGTGCGTTTGTATTTGAAACCAAATGTTGGGTGGCAGTGTGAAGGACTTCAAGTAGACAGTGTGTGGCAGTGGAAGGATAATGAGAAAAGTGTCATTGGAGACTGGAGAACAGATAAATTGTGTTGCATGGTGATGGAAAATTTAGCAAAATTATTGACAGAGATAATGTAGATGTAGTAGTTTTAGAATATGTCCACAGATTCTTGGATATCCCTCCCCTTTAAGAAGTGGAGCTCAATTTTTGACTGTGGGCTAAACTTAGTGACTTGCTTCTAATGAAATAAAATGACTTCAGAGAGTGGGTCATAAAAAGAATTGTGGCTTCTCTCTTGTTCTCTATTTTGGATCACTTACTCGGGAGGAAGAGAGCTGTGATGCTAGAAGGACTCCCAGGCTGTCCTGTATACTGACATCTTCAGCAGCAACCAGTGCTGAATGGAGGCATTCTGCCAATAGCTGTTGGAGTGAGCCATCTGGAGTGATGATCCCCCAGGTCCAGACATGCCTTCACACAGCTGCAGCCTCTGCTGACATCTTGAGTGTAGCCGCATGAAAAACCCTGAGCTAGAACCATCCATGTAAGGCATTTCCAGCTTCCTGATCCTCAGAAACTATGTGAGAAGGTAAGTTTGGTTTCATTGTGTCTCAAGATGCTAAGTTTTGAGGTAAATTTTTACACATCAATAAATAATAGAGTGAATATAAAGTAAAAATGTGTCTATGAACTGGAGAATCTGGGTTTAGCAGGAGTTAAGGGAGAATTTTGGAAGTGCCAACTGGTTTCTTTTAGTTGTGTATAATGAAATATGGCTATAGAGAGATGACGTAAAGAAGGAACTCATCACTTTTCAATCTGAATGTTGAAGATATATAAAAGAGCTATAACTAACTTCAGACATCAAAGATTCTCCATTTAAGGAATGGCCTCTAAACAAGGATTGAATCCAGTACAATTCGACTTCTGTGCCATAATGGGATAAAATTTGCAGGGACAGGTAAAGTGTATTTTGCATGTAGATGGGATGTGTGTTGTTGTCAGAAAGCTGACCGGAAGACTGCATTGTCACAAAGATAGCAAAAATATTATCTCCAAAACCACAAGCTCCTCCTGAAACATGGCCTTTCTAATTCCTAATCAAGAGGGGACATTTATTTCTCCCCCCACCTCCCCAGAGTTGACTGAGCTGACTGTAACTACCATGGCATACAAATACAGTGGAAGTGATGTTGCCCTGGTCCTGGGTGGAGCCTTTGGCTGGTTAAGCAGCTTCCTTTTCCTGTCTCTTGGATGCCAGACATCATGTAAGAAATGTGATTATCTGAAACCACCATGCTGTAAGAAATACAAGTGTGGAAAGGCCCTACAGGATGGCACATTATGTGGAGAGGCCAAGAAGCACTGAAGTACCAATGGTGTGAATGAAGAACCTATCTTAGAAGTAGATACTCCGGCCCCAAACAACCCAGCTGAGATGTAGCCCCCACCTGAGCTCATCTCTATTTCCTGATCCAAAAATGAATCAGATAAATACAAAGTTAGGAATAATTTGTTAAATAGCAATAGTAATTCCATGTGACATTTGGATAATGCTCTATCAAGAAAGCACAAAGCAAACCCAGTGACTTGATTCTAGCAACTAAATTACAGTAGAAGTGATGGGTGCCACTTTGGACATTCAATTATAAAAAGACTATGACTTCCATGTTGGTGTGTTCTCCCACTCTCATTTATTCTCTCTCTCTCTCTCTGAGGGGAAACCAGCTACCATGTTGTGAGGCTGCCTTGGATAGAGAAAGGACAACTCTTATGTCATGATGCCACTCAGGTTGCCAATGAAGTTCTCCATATGGCAGTGAAATGAGGCCTGAAACGAACCATGTGAGGAAGCTTGGAAGATATTCTGGGGCCTGCCAATAGTCCCCTCAGTGAGCTCAGAAACAGATCCCCACATTTACCCCTCCACCCCTGTTGAGCCTGGAGACAATTTGCACTTCAGTAGGAAGCTTGAAGGCAATCTCTTGAGAGATCTTCAACCAGAACCAGCCGGCTATTCTGCTTCTAGATTGCTGAACCACAGAATCCATGCGTTAATAAATGTATGTTGTTTTAAACTACTAAGTTTGGGATGACTTGTTATGCACCAATAGATAACTAATACAATTCTCTTCTGTCTTGGACCTTTTTTGTTTCCTGTTCTCTGCCTGCTTTTAAGATGTTTAGCTTTTGCTATTCTTATAGGAAAAGGCAAAATGTGTCAGGTGCAATTTTCTCTGTATTTGTCTTACTTGGGGTTCATAGTTATTCTTGAATTATTGATCTCATAACCCTCTAATGATTTAGAAAATTGCAGCCATGTCTTTCCACATATTGTTTCTCTTTCTGAGACTCCAATTACATATATGGTAGATCTCACTGCATCCCGAGGCTTATCATGTTTTCTTTGTGCTTTTTCCATCATTTTTATTCACTGTTCTTCTGTCTCTATATAGTGTTCTGACTTATCTTCCATCCTATTAATTATATCTTCAGGTATTTGTAATCCATTGTGAAGCCTACCGTTTGCATTCTTAATTTTGGTTACTGTGTTTTCATTGACTAAATTTCCATTTTCTTAAATACTATTTCTTTTCAGAAGCTCTCAATTATATCTGTTTCTTTGAAAATATTCAGAATACTTATATTAAAGTTATTGTGTAACTCCATGATCTGAAACTTATTCAAGATATTATTTTAAAGTCATTGTATAACTCCGTTACCTGAGTTCTTTGTGTGTCTGGCTCTAATATCCATATTTTCTTTTTTTTTTTTTAAGTAATCTCTCTGCCCAATGTGGGGCTTGAACTTATAACCCTGAGATCAAGAATCACATGCTCTACTGACTGAGCCAGCCAGGCACCCCCATATTTTCTTTAAAAAAAACATTTTATTTTTTCCCATGTGGCTGATTATTTTAGCATTAATAATATAAATTGTATATAATTAAGACAATATTATGTCTTCTCTTCCTCCAAAGGGATATATGTCTAAAACTAATAACCTTCCATGAGCTTAATCTGATTATAAGAAGCAAGATTTTTTTGAAGTTGGACTTCATTGCCCTGGAGAGACCTGGAGAGCTCGATCATTTCTAGTACACCCTTACTCTTAGAGTATAGGCATTGCTTACTTGGCAGCTTCTGGATTCCAGGTCTGTCACTTCTAGCCCCATGGAATTATCAAAAAGTTCTGTTCAGCTTCTCAACTTCTCACTTGCATTTAACATTTTCCAAATACTAGGTTCCTCTTTCTGTTTTTTTTTCTTCTTCAATATCTTAGATTAATAATTTTTCAGTGCCTTGCTAGGTTCCTGATGCCTTCAAATAGATTTTTAAAATGTATTTTGATTAGTTTTTCTATTTGTCATTGGTCCATATTTCCTAGTCACTATGCCAGAAATAGATATTCCTTCACACAAATTTTTTTATATCCCAAGTGAGAGAGAATTCATTTACTTTCTAGGGGAGCTGTTCTTTTGTTTTAGGGAAAAGATAAAAAGTGAGTGTGTGTGTGTGTGTGTGTGTGTGTGTGTTTTGTTTTGGCAGATCTTTTTTGATAAAGAGGTATTCTGTGCATACGTTTTGTCCCTGTGTTTATTTTTATCTCTTGTGTTATATCACCATTTTTATTACAATTTGTTGATTAGGTAGAGGTTATGTTGATGTGGGGGCAAAGGACATATGGAAAATCTCTTTACCTTCCTCTAAATTTTGCTGTAAACCTGGAACTGCCCTAAAAATATGAACTCTTAATAATAATAATAAAACTTTGTTGAACTATATAACTATATCTTAACCACATTTGGGGAAAAGGAGAGGTAGATCCTCTTTCTCTTCGGTATAAAGATAATAGTAGTCAGCTATGATACAGTAAGGGGTGACCTGCTATAAGAAAATGGATTTGTGATTATGCTTCTCTGCCCAAATTCAGAACCATAAAAGGTATTAAATCAGAAACACTGGTGGACTGATGGTAATGGGCTTTTTGAGATGCTGAAAAGCTGAAAGCAGGTATGTACTATTCACTCAGGGTCACCTTAGCATTATCTTTTTTGTTTGTTTATTTTTCTGGGTGAAGATGTGGCTTTGCTTGATACTCAGTATGGTTCAAGCACCAGAAGAGCCTTGAGTTTGTAAATATTCCCTTAAAAAGAAGCCCATCAATTATGTGTAAGCTCTTTCTACACAATGACTAAATCAATAAAGGAATTTTGAACTAACAAGATAGAAATTCTTTGAACCCCCAAAGGTGTTCCTCATGCCAAATCCTGTGGCCAATTCTTAACCTTTTGTCTTACCAAAGTCTTTGTGATATTGAGTCTGAAAGAGATTGTTTCACATGGCTTTTAATATGTCTCATTTTCCTCTTATCACTCTGTCTGCTCCTTCTGAGACTCCCTTACTTGTTTGTATTTCTCTGATACCATGCCTCAAGGTTTGGATTTCAGTTCTCTTTGTTTCTCTATCTGTATTCTCTCTTTGGGTAATTTTGATCTATCTCATGACTTGAAATATTTAAAGTAGAATTCTGAAATCTAGTCCAAATCTATCCAAAATTTTCCCTTGAACCCCAAATTTATATATCTTGCTCATTGATCATATAAAAAGAACATCTCAAACATAAATGACCAAACTAGAATCATGTCTTTACATATATCCCTGGTTCTTGCCAAAATTATTCTTCCCCAAGTATTCTCCATCATCATGAATGTTTCCATTAGTCACTCAGCTGCTTAGGCTTATGAATCATCCTCAATTTATTTCTGTTGTGAATATGCCATATCTAGTTAATCTGTCTGTCCCACTACCTTGTTTTATTTCCTTATATTTTGATTGAATCTAGCAAACACTATAAATTCTTCCACTGATACTACCATAATTCAACTCTTCGTCATCTATTTTCTTGAGTACAATCTCGTTATTGGGCTCCCTGCTTCCATATCTACTGCCATAGTTCAGTCTCCATATATATTCTGGGTAAACTTTTTTTTTTTTGGAATGAGCATTTACAAAAATGAACAGTATCTCATACTATTTGTATCCCTTCAACAGATTCCACATTGAAAGCTGAAAAATTCAAATTCTTTTGTGTAAATAACAAAGCTTTATATGATCTGCCTGCTGCATTACTCTCACATAATCTTCTACCGTTTTTCTTGTTTCACTATGTTCTAGCTACTTTGACATTAATTTTGTGTCAACAAACAAGCTTTTTCTTGCCTTAAAGTCCTGCTGTTGCCTTTGCCTAGAATATTCTACTTGCAGATTTTCACAGGGTTGATCTCTTTTCATTACTCAGGTCTTTTTTCAAATGTAAACTGCTCAACATGCAGTTCAATGACCAGATATTGCTAGGGAAGAAGCCAAAGGGAAAATTCTGAGGTACTGGACATGGTCCATATCTTGATCTACACGGTGAACGTGCAAAAATATGAACAAAAAGTGATGGAGAAATGCCTGTAAGATTACGTGATTTTTACACACGTTTTTGTGTATATTTATACTTCATTAAAAGGTAAAAAAAAGAAATTAAATTATTCAGAAGTCTTTCATGATCACTTATTTGAACGGTCTACCTAACCCCACCCACTTGAGTCTCTCTATCTCATTACTTTTCCTTTATAGAAATTAACACTTCCAGAAATAACCTAATCTATTTAAATGTTTTTGTGTTTATTTTATGCCTTCACCAGATAGGATATAAGATGTTCAGTATATGCCTTTTGCTTGTCTTTTTCACTGTTATATTTCTAGAACCTTGAACAGTACCTGGGACATAGAAAGAGCAAAGTAAATGTTTGTTTGAATGAACTAAAGCAGGGGCTTACCATATTTCGTTCATTTTGTCACTTTACAATATTCAAATAACATATGGAAAGACACAGCCACCTTGATTAAGCTCCTAAGAATGTGGTCACAATCCATTAATTCTCTCCGTTCCCTAAACAAGGAAAAAATGTTACACGATACATGCTGGGAGAGCTGCATAATATCACTTTCTTAGAAATTTCTTCTCCTCTCTCTCAGTATCACTGATTGAAATTCTATTCATCTTCTTCTGATAATTTTTCTTTTGAAGTCTCTCACAAGCCCCTACTGTCTCAGATAGATATTATCTCTCTCTTTTCAGTCACTCTCATGAACATTCTTCCTCCATCCTGTCTGTATTAATTAAAGATATCTGGGTCTTGAATATTTCTGATTTAAGAAGCTTCTTGAGAAGAGAAAAGAGCCCATGTTTATCTCTTATGTCTCTAGTTCCTCAGAGTGCTGTCTACAGATTATTTTTAGTAAATATTTTAATAAAATTTCCTCTAAAATATCTCAGGCAGATTGCTGAAAGGTAAGACCATTTATGATTAGGAGACAGCAAATATATCATTTTGAAGAAGACATAATTAGGCAAAGAAGTCTTCGGTGCAAAGTCCTCCTGACTTATTTCCTTGTTTATTGTCTCAACTCTTCCAGTCAATTCCCTGTATCAAAACTTACCAAAGCCATAAGACTGATCACGATCCTACTGCTTAAAATACTTCAGTGGATAAACTCTGCCTTAGAACCAAAAAGAAGTTTCTTAAAATGTCATACAAGTGTTGGCTTCTGCAGCCTACATACCATCCACCACCACCTCACTATTCACATGTAGCCCCAGAATATGTCATGTTCACTTTATGCTTGTAGAATGTTGCATTATGCATAGGGGTACTGTTACTTCCCTCTATCCATTTGGAGTATTCATTTTATCCTTCAAGATTTAATTCAAGTGTTACTTCCTCAGGAAAACTCTCCCTGATTTTCTTAATTCAGTCAGGTGCTCTTATGTTGTATGGAAACAGTCTTGGGCAAAATCCCATCATAGGCCTGCCTACTGTAATTGTTTGATTTTTTATCTGATTAAACCACAGGATTATGATCCTGCCTCTGAAAAGGCCTCTGGTTTGTTTGCCTCCATATCCCTGATACCCAGCAGAGTGCTTGGAAATTAATTTGGTATTAAAAACCAGAGAGGGAGACAAACCATAAGAGACTCTTAATCTCAGGAAACAAACTGAGGGCTGCTGAGTGGAGGGGGGTGGGAGGGATGAGGTGGCTCCGTGATGGACACTGGGGAGGGTATGTGCTATGGTGAGCGCTGTGAACTGTGTAAGACTGATGAAGCACAGACCTGTACCCCTGAAACAAATAATACATTATATGTTAATTAAAAAAAGACACCTTTCTGGCAAATAAGTGGGTGAATGAACAAATGAATGAATGGATGGTTGGGTAGATATACTGATGGGCAAATGACATGCAGTCTTAGTTTGGGAGGATAGGTGGGATTCCTTTCTCTTTAAGAAAAAAAATGAGTGTATTATTCTTGGGAATTACTACTACTATTTCTTATACTGATTTTGACAAATAAGAAGTAATATATAGAGATGATGAAAATATACTGTGAGGGAGAGTCAACCTAACATGAATGACCTGGGAACTAAATAATTAGTTTAAGGGCTCTGGGAGATGAATGTTTAATGCACTCAATTGCTTAGTCATTCTTTTTTCATTGTCATTTATCACTGTCATTCCTATATCTGGTAGATATTATAGATGCAAAGAAAAAGAGGAGATATTGTGGCATACTCAATGTCAAAAGCATATTTTGAGCTCACGTTACTGTCTCAGCAAAGACATTGTCAAATATTGCATATTCTACGTCAGGGCTGCTTTCCTTGGGCAGGATGCCAGTTTGACATAAAATAAAGTGGAAATGTGTAGTGCTGAAAGATATTTGGGGCATGGCCCTTGAAAGCCCTAACTCCTATGTGCTGGGCTTGCATGACATTACACTAAGGCATTCCAGAGAATGGAAATATCATAGCTGGCCTGTAGCCTAGATGATGACTTATTCATAATAATATTTCAAGGAGAACTTATTTTGCCAGAGATGCAAAGAAACCATGGACAACCATTTTCTAAGTGACCTCTTTTCTTGGAGCTTTGATACCTAGCAGATTTTAGGGAAGAATTCTATTTATGAAACAGCTTGAGTATATATTGTAGGATATCAGAAACCAAAGGTTATGGTACAAAATATAATTAAGTGCTAAATTAATATTGCCAAAAGTGTATAAACTCAAATAATAATCTGAGTGAGCATTTGCGGTAAGACTAGCAGGAAAATAGTGGCAAGTATGTAAATGTGGTAGAAAATGTAGAGAAGAGAAAAAGATATTTCTAGAAAGAGCTATTTGAGAATAATTTAGTCACAGGACATAGGATCACACAGCTTTGGCAGCCATCAAGAACTGATCTTCAGCAATCATAATAGCATGATTCCACTGATTATCTGTCCCCAAAGACTTGAAGATGGGGTGCCCTTTAATGGTACAGCACAGACTGTGTTATGTCATCAATGTCTCTATTCTATGAGGAAAACATTTTGAGTTTAGGATCCAAAAAGAAGAGAGTCTCACTGACAAAAAGACTTGAATTATTCCTTTGCTATTCCCTTTCCCATTTCACAAGAAACACTGGGTTTACAAATTCAGGTCAGAGTGAAAAATTTTCATGGTAATTCCCCAGATTAATCAGAAAACTAAAAAAAAAAAATCCAGAATCAAACAGCAAATATCTCAGCATGTGACAAGAACAGTATAAAACATACAGAACTAAATCTATACGGGGCTAAAGCCCTTAGATACACCAAGAGTTACCACCAGCTCCTTGGTGGAAAAGATCTGGGGAAACAGTTTTTGTATCTCCACAGTGAGGTGATTATAATCTTTCTTACAAGCGTAAATTTAGACATCACTATCAACAAAATCTTTGCCAGCTTCACTAAATCCTGCCTTAAAAAATAACTAAACTGGGGCGCCTGGGTGGCTCAGTTGGTTAAGCAACTGCCTTTGGCTCAGGTCATGATCCTGGAGTCCTGGGATAGAGTCCCACATCGGGCTTCCTGCTCAGCAGGAAGTCAGCTTCTCCCTCTGACCTTCTTCCCTCTTGTGCTTTCTATCTCTCATTCTCCCTCTCTCTCAAATAAATAAATAAAATCTTTAAAAAAAATAACTAAACTGTCTTGATATTATATATGTTGTATATAGTCATTCTGAAAGGGCCATACATATCTGATAATAGGAATTAAAGTTCCGTTGTCCAGTGTGGGCAAAATAGGTGACAGTGTTGTGGTAAAGAAGTAAAGAGTTAAAATGTAGAATAGGCATAGTGCCTGGTTTGTATTAAGAGCCATTCCTGCCCCAATGATTATTCTACAGTTTTGTCTTGAGTCTTTGTTGTATCTTGATGTGATTTATATAATACAGGAATAGTGTTAGGCACAAAGTGCCTTTGTGACTGAATTTATAAAAATATATTTATATGTTGCCTTATTTGATAGAGTTATTTCACATACACTAGCTCAAGAAATAATGATCACTCGAGGGAACAGCTATCAGTCTGTTACTCAGGAAAACACAATATTTCTTGAGTAGCTACTATGTGTATCGTGAGGCCTACCACAAGAAGAAAGAGATAAGCTATCTAGTTCTATCTCTTAAGTTTTTATAGTAAAAAGGATGAATTATTAACTCATTTTACAGAAAAAAGAAAAACTGAACCTCAGGGAGATGGTAGTGCTCAATCTCAAATAAAAATAATAATAACAAAAAAAATCAACTATGAAATTCCCCTGGAAAGTAAAAGGATAAGGGTTTTACTTCAAAAAGAGAAGAAATATGTGTCTCAGTGAGCAAGGAAAGAAAGATGGAAGAGAGTAAAAGAGAGTGTGAGGAAGGCAATAATGACCTTTGAGGAGAAATGCATTGAGAAGGACTAGAAATTGAAATCGCAACATTACCCTCATACTTGGATCCAATTCTAGTTCCTCTTCTCCTGCCTTCTTCCCTTTTTCTTATTAGAAAAATAATTAAAGCATATCGTTTTCTAATCTTATCCCTGTCATTTTCTGAACTACTACGAGGTTCAATGAAACTGAACATTGCATGAAGGCGGAAAATAGATCAATTCACAAGAGGGAAGCAATTGCCCCAGGATCCTTCTCTTGAAAATCTCTTTTATCATCGGGATGGATTTTCTCTATGTCCCCAAAACCATTCTATGAAGGAAAGCTCCCAATAACATTTAAGAAAAGACAATATTATCCCAATACTAACTATGGGTTCATTACTGTACTTTTAGTCCAT
Source organism: Callorhinus ursinus (assembly GCF_003265705.2). Lineage (NCBI taxonomy): Eukaryota > Metazoa > Chordata > Mammalia > Carnivora > Otariidae > Callorhinus > Callorhinus ursinus. The sequence continues at coordinate 44,345,536 of NW_027397063.1, forward strand.
AATGTTTGCAACATCAATTATCTCTTTTTGTGAGAAAAAGAGTGAATTTATGACCCATGACAGCAAAGACAATCATTTTCTTTTCAGCGCCATCTGCACAGATTTATTTCCCTGACTGGATTCTTTAACTGTGCTTCTTAATCAGATCTGTTCAGACCCCTGAATTCTCTCAAGTCCCTGCTCATTCTCAACCCCACCCTACCTTCCCCAACAGACAATCAATAATGACTACAGTGTGTGCCTTTTCTTTGTAAAAACATTAATGCCAAAATCTCCATGCAAGAACTTCTGACTATTGTGCTCTGTAGGCGGCCTTTCCTGTTTCTTTTACTCTCCCAAAACATCCTCTAAGCAACTTAGGCTAATTTAACTATAGCCTCACATATAAAACTTCAAAATATGTTTTGCAGAAAAGAATCTTCAAAATTGTCCAAAGGAAATTTGGAACTTAATCTTTTCAAACAAACAGTATGCTCTTAGTGTTAAATTATGAATCATTTAATAATTAGGGAATTTATAACACTAATGTGATTAACAGTTAAAAACCCATTCTTGTAGGTTATTTTTTTTCTAAATTAATTAGATAAAGAAATGAGCTCTAAGGTAGTACATTGGGATATAGGAGGAAAACAGCAAAACTTCCGTTTCTACCTACTCTTTTACTTAAAAAAAATAAATGCAGGGGCACCTGGGTAGCTCAGTCAGTTGGGCTTCTACCTTCGGCTCAGGTCATGATCCCCGCATCGGGCTCTGTGCTCAGTGGGGAGCTTTCTTCTCCCTCTCCCTCTGCCTGCCTGTCTGCCTACTTGTAATCTCTCTCTCTCTCTCTCTCTCTGTCAAATAAATAAATAAAATCTTTAAAAATAAATAAATAAAATAAAAAAAGAAATGCAATTTTAAACTCATTCTTACATACACTTGGCAGTCATCCCTTGGCTTATTTTATATCTCACAGGTGATATATGCATCATACCATGGCAAGCATGGGAATGACATTTATGTGGTTAATTTTATAAAAACAAGATCTTTAAGTAGTAAAATTGTTATAAAACTGTAAAGTTATCAAGTGTGATCATGAAAATATTTTGTAGTACATAAATCTTCGTAAACTAACACATAGCAAAGACCATAGAAGAATTGTAGAGTTTAGAGAGGAGTTCATTTTTTTCCTTTACAAAAAGATGAAGTTTTTAAAGTATTTGACCTTTACAATAGCAAGTGGTTACTGGTAGGAATCTATTAAAAATGTACTTAATGTGTCCCTTTAAGTTAAAGGGACATATTACTGATGGAAAAATGTTTAACCAAAAATTTCAAAATTATTGAAAAGTATTTCACTGTTAATTGTATTATTTAGTGAAAACAAAGAGGTCTTTTGTTACTTTATTTAAATACAATTTAAAGATATTTCTGAAATAGCACTTACTTCTTTATATCTTTCCTTTTTAAAAATGTTTTATCTATATTCCTAATCAACATGAAAATAACTTTCAAATGTATAGATAAATAGCATGAGAGCAATTATTTTTGATTGACAAGGTTGTATAATCACAAAAAAATATAGAAAAAAATATGAATGGAAGAAGTCTAAGGTGATGAAGAAACTATAAAACTTATGAACTCTGAATCTCCTTTTTTGCATATATTCACCCTGGGACTTAATTCTATGAGTTTCAGGGAGAGAATCCAGTGATTCATCAGTTGCATACAACACCCAGTGCTCATTACTTCAAGTGCCCTCCTTAATGCCTATCACCCAATTACCCCATCCTCCTTACCCACCTCCCCTCCAGCAACCCTCAGTTTGTCTCCTACAGTTAAGAGTCTCTTATGGTTTGCCTCCCTCTCTGTTTTTATCTTATTTTATTTTTCCTTCCCTTCTCTTATGTTCATCTGTTTTGTTTCTTAAACTCCATGTGTGAGTGAAATCATATGGTACAATGCTTTTTAAGAGCAGGTTGGTGTAAAACTCAATTGTCTTGACATCTAAACCTCAGTTTCCGTTCAGAATGCCACGCACAAGCCTGTATAATGTGGCTTTTCTTCCTTTCCAAGCCAATCACATAATATCCTAGGCATATGGAACTGCTTACAGTACCTACTATACTCCATGAACTCTCTTTCTACATCTTTGCATCTGCCATGTTGTTTTTTTCTTTTCAATTTCAATGCCCTTCCCCAAAATCCTTGTTGTTTTTTCAAATTCATCATTCAAAGATTCATCTCAGGCATTATCCCTTTTAGGACATAAAAGGATCTATGTGACAAAAACAACAAAAAGAAGCTCTAGCAATATGATCTAAACGCTTATTTTATAAAGAAAGGCCCAAATAAGTGGTGTGCCCAAAGTGAGCCAGTAACCTAGAACCATAACCCAGGAATTTTTCGACTGCTCCCCACTAGTTTCCAACTCTGATAAAACTGGTGATCAATAAAAATTAACTATTTTACATCTAGTTACTTATTACAAATGCCTTAGTATTATTTGTCCCTAAAATTAATTATAGAAAACAGACTAGACTGTTTTCCAATTAAAGTACTAGACATATTTTAATTTTATTGCTTATTAGATATTTTTACAACGTCTTTAAAAGGGTGATTTATATCTATCTTATTATTTATACAGAAGCAAATCAAAGATATTGAGGGAATATATTTAATAATCCAGGGCAAACCTGAATAAGTACAAGGGATGTTTTATAGGTTAATTAGGGCCTAATTCACCCATCATAAGACAAATATAAGGTTGTTTTCTTATCTATGGAGCAGATCAGAAGCATTTTTTACTGAATAGAGTTTTGCAATGGGGGATTTCAAAATGCAATGTTTCTTAGAGAATATTTTCCAAAATAAGAAAATTTCCAAAAATAAGAAAAAATAAGAGTTCCAGGTAGATAAGTGTTTTTCCCAATTATACCTTCACCTGTTCCTTCTTTAACTCTTAGTCAGCTAGAATTTGGTCTTCAAAAGGTTATAGCTAGTACTTTGATTAAAATATGACCTTTGTTTAAGTTTTAATTTGGTGCTTCATTTTGTTAGGCAAATATAGTTAAATACATTAAAATTCTCAGTTTTAAATTAATAATAGATAGCAGGCATAAGATTTTAGCCATATAATAGGCTATTCTTCTGTGACTTTATATACCTGAACTCAACTGAATCTTATATAACTGAATTCAATTCTTTTTGCTCAATGTCTCAAATTTAATCTTTTCTTAATTTTTTAGATAGTAAGTTCAGTTTTTTGGTTAGACACTTATGTAACTATTCAATCGATTGTGGATCTTCCTATATAGTCTACTCTCTCTCTCTCTTTTTTTTTTTTCCCTTTTCATTAGAGTGATTCAGGCTTGATGAGCGGGGGTTAGGGTAGCTTATGTATTGACCTGGCATAATGGCAAAATTCTTTTCTATGACTGTTTTCCATCGGCATGAGCCTTTACCAAGAGTAACTCATTCTGCTTGGTCTCCATCATTGCATGCTGGCTTTTACTACTAATGTCCATGATCCTCCCATGACCTCTGGTATCCATACCTATGCTTCATTGTACATCCACATATCTTTGGTTCTGCTCACTTGTTCTCAGGCAATACCATACTCTATAACTGGACTTAGGAAATTTTCACAGAAACTCCAGATAACGACGAGATGCGAAGGTCCTCCAAATCTGATCCTAGGCCCGATCCTTTTGGTTCTACCCCATCCATTGTTGGAATAATCACTCTACGAGAGTCTGATCTCTCTATACTACTCTGCCGGGAAAGGAGATGCAAGTCCCATCTTTATCAGACCCCACTAAATGTATTCTCATAACCACCTTTTGCAATCTGCCCTAGAGAAGGTGTTAGGTCCTTTTTATGGGACCAAAGAAACATGTAAAACTCTAACCATATCTCTTTCCCCATCTGCTAGGTTTTACTGTTTTCTCCATTTACTGTAGCAGGAAAATGAGTTCTTATATAATTCACACATTTTCTTTCTGATGTAATTTAAGTGTAATCTTTCTATTCTGAAATAGTTAGTCTTTTAACATTATGAAGCCCCAAATCCCTTTGTCTATAAAAATTCTAATATTTGCAATGGAAACTCTAAACTATCCCAAGTCAGCTCATGTTTAAAAAATATTTTCAGAAATTCAATTGACTTCTTTGTTTTAGTCTGTCACCTCTTCCAAGAAGTAATGAATGCCACTGATTGATGGGGAAAATGGCCTCAGGACCATAAGAACATTTTAGTCTCTGTAAGGAAAAAAAAAAAGAAGAAGAAGAAGAGGAAAAAAAAAAAAAACCACCTCAGTTAATCTCTAAAATATTAGTAAATTAAGTGAAATCTTAGAATCATTTGCAAATTTAGTATTCTTTCGGCAAGTAAAATACATATTTTCTAGGTGGAGATAGAGTCTGCCCAAGTATCTCAATTATTATCAGAAATAATAAAATACTTTATTGACAGAAATAATGATACTGACCTCTATTGCCAAACAGTCTTTAGATCTTGTGTTCACACCAAATAAGACAGAACATTTATAATGCTACTTTTGTGAGACCCAGCTAAACCATTGATAAGCCAGCTGAATTAGTGGGTAAGGTTCTTAACATTTCAGGGACATATTCTGATCTACAATTTATCCAAATCTAGGTAATAATATCCTTGACAATATATGCAAGTATTCTATTCTTAAAACTTAAATTCTGTTCTGTTCTTAAAATAGAATAACAAATTTTATTACAGCCAAATGCTATAACGTGAAACTTTCAAAAGTGTACTTATTTTGAGTGCTATAAATACAACTGAATTCTAGTGCAGTAAATGAATCCAGTAACTTCCCCAATACAATGACTGGATTTAAAATAAAACACAGTACTTTAACAATATAAATTTCATCTTACGCTTCTGTATTACATCCACATTTTAAGATTTAAACGTGAGATCAGCATAACCAATGCTCTGGGTATGTGCCTTTTAATAAACAGAGGTACAATGTCATTGAACAAACCTTTCATTTGTAGTTCACCCTCAATTTATCATTCATTACACACATCCTTTTACAAAAGAAAAAACTGAAAATTGATCCGATATGACTGTATTTTCCCATGGATTGACAATTTTACTGTAGATATCAAGTTTCCCTCACCAGGCTTTGATATATATCTTAATATTGTGTGGCCATCAGTTATGTTGTCTGTCTTGGTGATAAGCAATCTGAATTGGAAATGAGCCAGCTTTCTTATCATTATTAAGAGATTCCTTAATTAGCCTGCAGCTGTGGTCAATACTGGCATTCACATTTTTTAAAGAAACTTTTAAAATTGTATTCCCACAGTTTCACTTTAAATACTCAACGGAATCAAGATGAGTTCTATAACCTATCTACCTTCCTCAAGTAAAATGTGAAAACAATCATGGGCTATCATCTTACTGTTTAAATTTGGTTCCTTCATCTCTCAATAATGATTGTCTTCCTTACTAAGTAGTTCTATTACAGTTACCACTCGTTCTAAAGCTGTGCTTTTGTTCTTGTGAATTGTTTTATCTTCATTATAAGAGAGAAGCACAGCCATTTATAAGAGGCTTCATTATATTATTTTCAGAATGTTGGAAGTGTAAGTGGCATCTTTTGTTCTTTTCCATCTGTGACACATACGCCATCACTTGTTCATGCCTGGAATGCATCTTCTAGAGTCTGACTTTATTAGAGTATATGCTAAGCTTTAAAATAATATCCTAAATAAATAACTACATAAAACTGCCAGTTGTGATTTTAAAGAGCTTAATTCTTTGAGAATTTATTTCTTTCCACTAAACCAAAGAAAAATCAAATTAAAATATTGTGTCTCTACAGTGCATAAGGCACTGCACTAATTACTAGAGGAGACACAGAGATGAATACCACTCAGTTTGTGCCCTCAGAAGAGCTCACATCCATTCTAATGGGAAACACTAACCCAGTACAAAACAGTCAGAAGCCTGACTTTTTCAAGTCAAATAAGGTAAGTGACTTAACAGGTCTGCTTAAGGAAATTCAGTAGAACTGAGGAGAATCAGGAAAGGCTTTGTAAAAAAGGTGTCCTCTGAGATGGACTAAGAATGTAGGTGTATCAGAGAATGCTCGCTGCTCTAAGCCAACGTTCTTGTCTTTCTGGGCACACATCTGGACTACGATTCCAGCCTCCCTTACAATTTGGTTATATGACTTAGTTCTAGCTAATTGAATGGGAACAGCATCAATATCATTTCCTCACCTTGCCTATTAGAACACTGATTCCTTAATGTTCTTTCCTCTTCTGCTTAATTGGAATGAAGATTCCCCTCAGCGTGACTTGGAAGCCATCTGTGGAGGAGGCTCCAACCTCTTAAATGACTGTGTGAAAGAACCCAACCTAGTTAGCAGCTTGCTTACTGAATACTCTCATATAAGCAAGCAAGCAATTTGTGCTTGAACTATGATACATTTTGGGCTTTCTTTGTGACAGCAGCTAGCTTATCAGAGTTACTACGGATTAATAAGATTCTAGCAAGTGGTGTTAGATCTGGAGGTAGATAGCAAAAATCTGGTAGAGGAAAGAGTATGCCTGAAGGAATGAAACTAAACAAATTGTGACTTTTATTTATGGTGGCCCAGCAGTCTAATTGGAGTATAGGCCCAAATGTAGTATAGGTCCAAAATAGGAAAATTAAAAGATTCAAAAAAAGAGGGATTGGGCCAATTGAGAATACTCAGATATACCAAATGCATATTTTTCCCCATTCAAATTCCCATTTATCTGCTGTGGTCATAAATGTATGTTTCCATTTTACCTTTGTCTCTGGAGTACTTGTAATCAATTGCAGATGTCTCACTTATGGCCTTGACTAATTTTGACAATTTTCCTTTTGTGTTGCTGTATCCTCTCCCTCCTTTTCCATTTTGACTTATAATGCTGAGTCCAACCAATATGATCTAGAGAAATACTTATACACAATGACTTCATGAATATCTAGAAGGCTCTCAGGGTAGAACAAGAAAGTGATAAAAGGAACAGAGCCAAATTAGTTCCTATTTTAATTATCTTCCTTGATTTTGTTTTGTCATTCTCACTCAGACAGGAGAGTTAAGCTGGATCTATAAGCTGCCCTTCCCCCACCCCAGGGTCTAGTGGAATTTTATTTTCCCAAAAGTATTCTTGGAGGAACATAGAAGTTTCAATAGTATTTGCATGAAATGCTTATAACTGACGCCAATTGGAAACTGTTAACTTTTAGTTTCTCTTTAGCACATTATAAGTATAAATGGTAAAAACACTAATTTAAAACTAATACGCCAGGATTTTGAGATAAATACTTTAATATATTAATTCATTTAACTTTTATTACAACCTTATGGGGTGGATACTATTATTTCCCCCTGGTTTACTGATAAAGAAGTGGAGGCATTGAAGGAAAGTCAACTTGTTCTAAGGTTCAGAACTGATAAACAGGAGTCAGGATCTAAATTCAGGCCAATCTAACCTAGAGAACCCCAACTCAGCTCAAAAATACTACCCTAGTAGAAACCAGAGACACGCCATGGCAGTCGAGTTTCTCCTATTGCACACATGGGAAGACTGCGTTCCCTAGTCCCCAGTTCTGGTTCGGTTGGGGTCAACTGACGCTTCTGGGAAGAAATCAGGAAAGTAACAAAATATCACGCAGATTCTCTTTACTTCATGCCCTCCTGATGGGCTGAACAAAGAGGGAGGACCCTGTGCAGGACTCAGAGGAAGCAAAAAAAAGCAGTGGCAACACGGTGTAAGGAACCATGATTCCTCAACTACGGGGAAGCCCATCTGCCAAGCACCTGATTAGCCTGCAAGGAGAGCAAGAAATAACAATTTTCTTGTGTTAAGCACTGATAATTCCAGGGTATTTGCTACAATAGCTAGCATAAATGGCTTGAAAAATATGCATTGTTTATATTAAATGAGAACAATTTAAAATTTGAGTTCTTTAACCTTCAGCCTGTTATGTCTACCTTTCTGACCTTGTCCCCTCTTGGGTCATTTTTTCAGTTATCTCCTTGTTCATATTTTTCATTGGTATTTTTTTTTCTCCTGAATATATCCCCTGGGAACAAAAATCTTTAGGTTCTACAGCATGTGTGCTTCAATCTGTTTGTTCATTAGCCACTGTTCTGTTTGAATTATGTAGACCTTTCATGCCCTGATGAGTTAGAATCCAGTTCCAAAAGCCGATTCTATAAATTGTAGTACACATGATTACAGTTTGGTCTTAAGACCCTTGTAATAATTTCTAGAAACTTGTAAACTCCATAATTATCAAAAGAATTTGGGTCTTAACATATGTTTCTACCTTTTCTTCTACTTATCTCTCTTTCAGTTGCTTTTAATGATACATTATGTGAAAATAGTAGTGAAATACTGAAATAAGAACTGCTTGTCAGAAAAATGTAAGACATAAAACAGACCTCACATGCACTCTTTCATGAGCATACATACATTCAAGGGATTTTTCTGTTAAGATATCCATTTAGAGGAGTGATTAAAAAAAAAAAAACAGAAAAATAAAACAAAAAAGGAACCTACAAGAACTCTAGGCCACATGTCCCTAATTTCCATTTGCCTTAACTTTCCCCATAAGAATATGATAACTCAAGCAAAGCTGAATTAGAATCCTCTTAGTGTATACACACTTTACAAATATTAAGATTTCAAAATGCAGTACTGCTGGCATTCTAATTTTAATTACCCAAGGTACAAGACAATTTAACCTTTCAGAGATAATCCCGCCTACTTTGAATAATAGCAAATCTGGAGTTACCAAACACCGAACCTAAAAATCTGAGATGTAGCTGTAATACAAATAAAACTACTATAATAAAGGCATGTACAGAGGATTGTGATAGCTGAAAGGAAAGCACATTAGAGAATAATCTAGTAGGTTGATAGCAGTTTCGCAGGCAGTAAAAGAAGAAAATCTGTCCAGGTCTGAGGCATAAAAATGAATGGTTGTTAAGAAAATAGACAAAGGACTGTGGTCAAAGTTAGGTCCCAAGTGAAGTATCAGAAAATGAGGTTACAAATTGATAGAGGTAAATTGTAGGACCTTGTAGTAGAAGCTATCAGTCCTTGGACAGACAGCATACTCATTCTCCAACTATTGTTAACATTGGCCACCAACAACTCATGGTTGCATCCTTCTCAGGAAAACCACCCCTGGTCTACAAGAGTCATTCTGCCCACAGATGCTTGGGAGGTTACACTTCCCTCTTGGAGGGTGACCCATCACCAATGGCTGCTATGGAGTAGAAAAGAAAGCCTGGCCTCCTTGTCTTGTAGGGACAGTTCTGTGGTGATACAGCTGATCTAGTGGACTGCAGTATTCAGGGTTTGGTCACAGGACTGATCATTATAAGTGATACTGAATAAGTGGTTTTATGTACACAGTAGACTTATGCAATTATGAGTAATGGGTGAAGAAGTCTATGGAAAACTGTTACCACTGCATCTGATGGTAAATCCGAAGTGGCCAAAAGTCAGCGGATGGACAGTAAGAAAGAAAAAGTAGACGTAAAGTAGGAGAGAACAAGAACACACTAAAACTCACGAAGGCAGACTAGAACCAATAAGCACAAATGGAAATCCTTATCTGTCTCCCACTGCCTCCAACCTCAATGATATAGCTGACCTGTAAATGAAGCTGGAGACCTACATCATGGAGCTGCACCTTCATTTCCAGGACTCAGAGAAACTGAAGGAAACCAAATGGGAGCTGGAATGGCTCTGGACCCAGCTGCTGTCTCTGGTCAAGCACGAGAGCCAGCAGATTGGCAACCATGGGAGCAATCTGCAACAGCACCTGGTGCCCTTCGCTAGCCTCCAGAGTAGAAGGGTTGTTGCTTCACTTCTGAAAATTCTTGCAAATTCCATGCATATTTCTCTTGTGGCCAACCTTAAAGCCAAAACCATAGAGGGAAGGGGATTCTAGGAAATGTAATTTTAGCCTAACTACATTGATATGGTACAGAACCATCACAAGTTCCATACTATCAACTGAACATTCATTTTTACCTAGACTTTATGTAGACTTCAGCTGAGCACACAGTTATACCTTGATTGTCCTGCCCATTCTGTTTCCCAATCATAGGCTTCGCCTAAAAGCATTGCATCAGCAAACCACTTGCGCAAGCATTCTATTTTGGTCTCTGCCTCTAGGTAACACAAACTAAAGCAGTCCCCATCATGCTAATGGAGACAGGGAGCTGTTGATGGCTATTTTTTTAATTGGAGGTAAGCCAACTAGAAAGGTGACATGAGGTACTTACTGAATCAAGATGCCAAAGGCTTTAAGGTGCACTAAAAGAAAAAAGAAATACTGCTAATTTAAATTATAAAGCAATGCTTCCTGATCACTTAAAATTATTCTTTTACATTTGTTGAAAAAACTACTTTTAGAATTAAACATTGATTTCTATCAGTTATCATTTTTCTACATACATTAAAAAAGATTTTTTTTTTTTAAGATTTTATTTATTTATTTGAGAGAGAGAGAATGAGAGACAGAGAGCATGAGAGGGAGGAGGGTCAGAGGGAGAAGCAGACTCCCCGCCGAGCAGGAAGCCCGATGTGGGACTCGATCCCGGGACTCCAGGATCATGACCTGAGCCGAAGGCAGTTGCCCAACCAACTGAGCCACCCAGGCGCCCAAAAAAGAATTTAATGAAAATAAAATGGCTAAGGTATTTTCTCAAAACTTCTTCATATGAAGTACCCAAAATTGAGTCATTTCTTAACTTGGAATGGTCAATATCTATGATTTGACATACTAAATCTTTGTCCATGCCCTCAAGAATGTTGGTAATACATTTCTTAAAGAACTGATAAAAGCTCAAAGCCAGCTCGTTGCGCAGTAATGCTAGCGGCTTCCCTATTCCGCTCTCGGAACCGGCAGCACTCCCTCGTGCTGAGCTGCTACGAAGCCCCTGCCGGCGAGCTCGTAGGAGCTTGGAACCGTTGTCACCCCTCCGTGTCTCACCAGGGGGAAAAAATGGTTGAAGCAGATCGCCCAGGAAAGCTTTTCATTGGTGGCCTCAATACAGAAACAAATGAAAAAGCCCTTGAAGCAGTATTTGGCAAATATGGACGAATAGTGGAAGTTCTATTGATGAAAGATCGTGAAACCAACAAATCGAGAGGATTTGCTTTTGTCACCTTTGAGAGCCCAGCAGATGCTAAGGATGCAGCCAGAGACATGAATGGAAAGTCCTTAGATGGAAAAGCCATCAAAGTAGAACAGGCCACTAAACCATCATTTGAAAGTGGTAGACGTGGACCACCTCCACCTCCAAGAAGCAGAGGCCCTCCAAGAGGTCTTAAAGGCGGAAGAGGAGGAAGTGGAGGAACCAGGGGACCTCCCTCACGTGGAGGGCACATGGATGATGGTGGCTATTCCATGAATTTTAACATGAGTTCTTCCAGGGGACCACTTCCAGTAAAAAGAGGACCACCACCACGAAGTGGTGGTCCTCCTCCTAAAAGATCTGCCCCTTCAGGACCAGTTTGCAGCAGCAGTGGAATGGGAGGAAGAGCTCCTGTGTCACGCGGAAGAGATAGTTATGGAGGCCCACCTCGACGGGAACCCCTGCCGTCTCGTAGAGATGTTTATTTGTCCCCAAGAGATGATGGATACTCTACTAAAGACAGCTATTCAAGCAGAGATTACCCAAGTTCTCGTGATACAAGAGATTATGCACCACCACCAAGAGATTATACTTACCGTGATTATGGTCATTCCAGTTCACGTGATGACTACCCATCGAGAGGCTATAGTGATAGAGATGGCTATGGTCGTGATCGTGACTATTCAGATCATCCAAGTGGAGGTTCCTACAGAGATTCATATGAGAGTTATGGTAACTCACGTAGTGCTCCACCTACACGAGGGCCCCGCCATCTTATGGTGGAAGCAGTCGCTATGATGATTACAGCAGCTCACGTGACGGATATGGTGGAAGTCGAGACAGTTACTCAAGCAGCCGAAGTGATCTCTACTCAAGTGGTCGTGATCGGGTTGGCAGACAAGAAAGAGGGCTTCCCCCTTCTATGGAAAGGGGGTACCCTCCTCCACGTGATTCCTACAGCAGTTCAAGCCGCGGAGCACCAAGAGGTGGTGGCCGTGGAGGAAGCCGATCTGATAGAGGGGGAGGCAGAAGCAGATATTAAAAACAAACAAAACTTTGGACCAAAATCCCTGTTCAAAGAAACAAACAAAAAAGTGGAACCTTTTCTGTCATAACTACCCAAGGACTACTAAAAGGAAAAATTGTGTTACTTTTTTTTTTTAATTTCCTGTTAAGTTCCCCTTCCATAATTTTTATGTTCTTGTGAGGGAAAAAAAAGTAAAACCTGTTTAATCTTAAAAAAAAAAAAAAGCTCAAAGCCATTAGTGCTCAAAAGCTAGATGTGCAGTCGTGTAAAGCTAGACTACTTTTCCACCTTCTCTTTAAGAATGTTGTTCTACCGTTGTTCTTGGGTTATTATTTTTTCTTTTTTATTAAGATTTTCTTTATTTATTTGACAGAGAGATAGAGAGAGAGCATAAGTAGACAGAGAGGCAGGCCGAGGGAGAGGGAGAAGCAGGCTCTCCACTGAGCCCGGAACCCAATGCAGGGCTCAATCCCAGGACCCTGGGATCATGACCTGAGCTGAAGGCAGCCATTAACTGACTGAGCCACCCAGGCACCCCGGGTTATTATTTTTTCTAAGTCACTGACATCTGTGCAAGTTATGATACTGAGACACTTGAGATTTGGGCAAAAAAGACACTAATAACATCATGACTGCCACCTGGCTGGCAGTGATTGGAAGAAGCATTCTGATTGCAAACAAGTTAAAATAAGAGAAGTTGAGTGATTAGAATCAATAAACTATGGTACCTGAGGAGGAATTGAAAATGGACAGGTAATAATTAGGAAATGGATTCCGTGGCATTGGGGTTAATTTAGACAAAAGATGACAAGGACTGGTACGAGAAGATTAACTATAAATAAGAGGAGGGATTTGAGTTGCATTTAAGATGCAAAACTAGCATGGATATTTAAGGTAAAAAATCCTAAATGAAGATATTCTTGATTCATATATATTAAAGATTCTAGAGATTATTATACCAAATAACACAGCTTTACAAATGGGAATGTATATAAAGACTGAAGCTCATAATCACAAGGTTAAAGAACTTTTTGTGATTTTACAGTTCTTAATGAATTTGTAGATTTATATAGATTTAGTTGAATCTGTTGTCAATATTAGGGTGTTAGAGTAACTCCCACACAAATGATTTCCATTTATTAACTAAGCAATGATGTTGGGCCTCAGCTTCTGAACAGACTCCTATCTACAAATAGCTTAGGGAGTCCTGTTCTAAAACAATATACTTATGAAATATAATAATATTTTGAAATTCAGTGCAAATTTGTTCTTCTATTCAGTTATTATTATGGTTTAGATTTATTCTCTTCCACTTCATGATTAAATAGACAAATTTTACCTTGAAATGTCTCTGTTATTTTTTCTTTTTATGCATTTTAGTTATTTGAAGAAAACATCTTATTTGCATTAATAATACCTCCAGATATGTGTATGTGTCTAAATCAATTACCAAGCAATACTGCTTTGGTTATTTCAATATTTTTACAATAATTAAATTCAACCTTTAAAACTTCAAAGACTTTGATTGCCATAACATATACTTCAAAGCAGACTGTTTGACAAAAACATAATTTTATTGGCAATATCTATTCCTAACACAGTTTTTAAAGTTATTTATAATTTGTTTACTTTGCACCCTGTTTCACCATGCATTTTAATGTAAAACATGATTTTTTAATTTTTTTTTTTTTTAGAGAGGGAGAGAAAGAGGGAGAGAGAGAATCTTAAGCAGGCTCCATGCCTAGTGTGGAGTCTGACTTGGAGCTTGTTGTCTCACAACCCTGAGATCATGACCTGAGCCAAAATCAAGAGTCAGGCGCTTAACCCACTTGCTACCCAGGCACCCCTGTAAAATATGATTCTTTGGAGAAACTGCATGATCAAAATTTGAAACACCAAATTTATTGTTGGTTAACATATTAAGATAGGGTGAAAAATGTAGGTCTCCCATCATCCCCTCACATCATTTATGATTACAACCTGTAGGTGAGCCAAGTAGATAACTCACAATCTTAAACAAAAAACTAAGCTGAATAAAGCCTCGTGTTTGGAAATTGTCAATTCTTGCAGATATCGTTCACTTGGTTTCAAAAATAAGCTGTAAAGCATCTGTTAAGAATCAAATGATTTCCATCTGTCACCACATGCGTGTGTCATGCATATATTTATGTAAGTGTTTTTTAATTCTCACAATTTCAAATATACGTAAGAGAAAAGAAAGTGGTGTCATAAACCGATATACTCACCTTCCAGCTTCAGTATTATCAACATTTAGTCATTCATAGTTTAATATAACATTTTCTATTACAATTATTATTAACTACCACCACCACCACCATTTGAAGACCAGCGTTATACGCTAGTGTATCAGTGAAAGTTCTTAATTGTAAGCAGTAGAAGAAAACTCGCTAATTTAAGTGGGAAAGAAGGTTACTTGATAAAAATAAAATATAGAAGGATCAAAAAATTCTTGGAGATAAAACATTCAGGAACACTGCCAAAAATCACAGTAGAGCTTCCTTAATCACCACTGAAAATTAAGTGTAGCTTCCATCTTTACCATAATCTTGCCAAATAAATTTGACGTCAGCCTTTATTCTATAAGCCTCTAGCTTCAGTGATGTGATTAGCAACATCTAGCACACATGCCTCTGCATAAACTGGTAACTAGCTTCTGTGGTGGGAGGTATTCTAAGAATCACAATGTGGGACATTTCTTAACTGTAGAAAACTAACGCAGGTGCTGGAAGACAAAAGAGGAGCACTAAGCATTCCATTCAGGCACTGGGCTGCATATTTTACATGCATTCTTAGTCAAATTTGCCTATAAGTCTCTTATCCTCACTTTAGAGAGAAAGTGATTAAAGTTAAATAACTTTCCCAAGGTTATACAGTCACTAAATACTGAAATTTGGATGTCAATAAAGGTCTATCTGCTCCGAAGTCTGTGTTAAGGACTGCACTGATTTTAAATTTTTAAAGAAGCTATTTACAAAAGCCATCTACTGCAATCAAATTCGGCATCTTGCAGTAAGACAGTGATGGTCAAGGAGAATGTTCAGGTAACTTGTCCAAAGTCCTATCACAAACAACCCCAGAGCAGACTACCTGAAAGGAGTTTGATAAATGATGGTCCCTACAATTATGCATGCAGCCTACTGATTGTGAAGAAACTGGTATCCCCAAATTCAGAGTCCATCTTAACTATTAAGTTTATTCTAGAATTTACTCAGGATACCAGAACTGTAAGACAGATAAACTGTCTAAAACAACCAACCAAAACGCCAGAGAACAAAATGGTAATGGCCCTTAGCCTGAGATTGACAGGAGGCAAGACATCCATCTCTTCCCAAGGAAGGACACTTGATTTGTTGCTGCATTTGCTTGAAATCAATCTCAGACATTTCAGACTGAAAGGAACAACAACTCCATAAAGAATCAATACAATTTAATGAAGCTTATATACTTGAAATTATGTCAGGGGTTTTCTACACTCCTGCATTCACATACCTATAGATGTATATTGATAAGTACATCTGACAATGTAGAAGGCTAGAGGTGTACATAAAAATGGGGAAAGATTGGGATGCGTGGGTGGCTCAGTCCTTAAGTGTCTGCCTTCAGCTCAGGCTCAGGTCATGATCCCAGGCTCCTGGGATCGAGCCCCGCATCGGGCTCCCTGCTCCGCGGGAAGCCTGCTTCTCCCTCTCCCACTCCCCCTGCTTCTGTTCTCTCTCCTGCTGTGTATCTCTCTGTCAAATAAATAAATAAAATCTTCAAAAAAATGAGGAAAAATTATCTGAGAAGACTTGTTCGTCCTAAGAAATTTTCACTTCAAAAGTATATGTACATAACACCCAGTGCTCATCACAACACATGCCCTCCTTCATACCCATTGCCCTGCAACTAATGAATCATTGAACACTACATCAAAAACTAATGATGTACTATAAAATGGCTAACTGAACATAATAAAAAAAATTATATGTACAAAGATTTCTTTTCCCATGTTCTGGAAGGACCTACATTTGGATAAGGTAAAATAAAACTAAGAAAAAAAATTAAGTATCGTACAAAATTATCAGTCATGTTGTTACATACCGTACTTATATTTTTTGCACTTATTGAGTTACTTACCAAGGAGGGAACATTCCTAGAAATGGAATTTTCAAGTATAAAGAAATGCATTAAAGCTTTTGGTTCCATTATGCCCTCTAGAGTTATAGAAAACTACAATGTGACAGTTGTATATGAAAAGAGCTATTCTCCCACATATTATTTCATTAATATTTTCTAATAAAATAAATTTTAGATAAGTTTTAAATAAGTATTTCTTTGATTTCTTCTGAGGTAACATGTTTTATATATGTGTTATGTTATTCATTTGAATTGCCTGTTTATGTCTTTTCCCATTTTTCTGTTAGAGTGCTAGTGCATGTGTGTGTGTGTGTTATTGTTGTTTAAGAACATTCTGTGTATTAAGAAAAAAATATATTTTGTATATATTGCAACATTTTTCTATTTGTTTATTTACCCATTACATGTTTATTTGTTTGTTTATATATTTTAATTTGGTGTAAAGATGTTTTAAACACATGGTCAGTTCTAACACCTTCTCATTAAAGATTTTGGCAGTAATCTTAAAATTTAGAAAAGTTTTCCCTGTCTCTTATGTAAATATCCATTCATTTATATTTTCTTCATAATTTTGTGAGTTCATTTCTCATTGAAAATTTTAATTTTTATAGAAAATTCATTTTTATTGCAGTTATCTATTTGTATGTGCATATACTGCATATAATTTACACTTTCTCAAAATTGGCCATTTGTCAATCCATTATCTAAATATAACATTTATTTTCTGTTTGACCAATCATACTTTTTATTCCCTTTCTCTCCTCTTGTTTATCTTTTGGATTTACTACATATCATTATTATCAAAATTTTCCATTTTTCCATTTTCTGTCTACTAAATTGTGAATTATGCATTTTGGGGAGGGTACCCTAAATATTACAGCAAACATTCTTAACTTCTTGCAGTCTAATTAGTTCTTACAGATAATTACTTCTTCAGTAATATTAGTATCTGTTTTTAAAAAAAAATATGAAGCTAGCTGGCTTTGAAGAATTTGCATAACTTTTGGGCATCCAGCCTGCTGCGTTTTAGGTTTTTAAAAAACAGTGTAATAATATCAGTAAACTATAGAGCAGATTACAAGATAGATTTTTTTCCTCCATGCAGAACACATGTAGCTATTAAAATCTGAAAGTCAAAAAAGCTATTCTATCCAAAAGTCATTAGATAGGCCATAAAGGGTAGGAGCTCCTCTAGAAGATGGGTGTATCACCAGTGCCTTTGCTGGGGAGGGAATTAAAACTCCAGGGTAAGAAGGGCATTTATGCTGAAGGAGATATGAAATTAATATGAAGTACGGGAGACTGATCGAGTAAATAAATATATTGTCAGAGAAGAGAGTTACAAATATGATAAAGGGAATGGCTACAGCAATCTCTATGTGGTTGGCTTAGAATTGAAGTTTTTCAGTGTGAATTCATGGAATGAAAGGATGGAATGAAGGGAAGGAGGAAGAGAGGCATTGAAGGAGGGAGGGAAAGAGAATGAAAGAAAGAAAGAGAGAAAGAGAGAGAGAGAGAAAGGAAAAGAAAGAGCCTATATTGTATAATTTAGTACTCACCCCTGAGAAGATCTCAAAGTAGGGACCTATTATAAAATAAGATCATCTAACACCTACATCTTAGTTTCTGAATAACATTCTCTACTAATAGAGTTTCTTGGATAAATGGTTGATTAAGGGGCTGCCACAGGAAAGTACAAGATAAGCCTGTAAATAAGGAAGTACTCAGAGAATGACAGAAATACGTTGATCCAGTTACCTATTGCTGCATGACAAACCACTCCAAACTCAATAGTTTGAAACAATGTATTATTATCTCTCACGGTGGTAGAAGCTCAGCTGGGTGGTTGTTGCTTAGGATCTTTTCAAGTGACGGCAAACAAATGGCAGCTGGCAGTGGAATCATCTGAAGGTCTAACTAGACTAGATGTCCAAGATGGTGCACTCAAATGACTGGTAATTGACGATGGTTGTTGTTTAGGAGCTCAGCTTGGGCTGAATGCCTACACATGTCTTTTCCATGTAGCTTACCAAGTGGTTTCTGCATTTCAAGAGGAAGTAGTCTAAGAGCAAGCATTTCAAGAATGCAAGGCAAAGCTACAAGACTTGCTATGACTTAGCTTGGAAGTAATGTGGTGTCAATTGTGGTGCATTCTGTTAGTCACCAAACTCAAATTCAATGTGGAAGGGTACTATACAAATGTGTAAATACCGGGAGGCATGGTTCAGAGTCAGGCCATCTAGATATCACAGTCAGTCCTTCAATGACTTATATCCCTCCTATCAGCAAAATACACTGATCCACCCGAATGACCATCCCCCACCCCTTCCTCAAATCTCACTTGAGACAGTATCAGCCTCAGGTTTGGTATTCTGGGGCAAATAGTCCTTGGAGGTGGCTCCTCAGGTGCATTTCCTAAAGTGCGGGTCTCAAGCGTGACAAACACTAGTTTAAGTAAAATGATGCATTAAACTGGTTGACCTTATATTACAACACCAGAATCACATATTATAAGTTGAAAGATAAAGCACTACCAAATACCAGAATTTAATTAGAGATATTTAGGAAAAATAAAATGGTGTCATAGCAAAATAAAAACTAGAAATATAGAATTTAGAAGTAGATCAAAGGTTGGTAAACTTTTCTATAAAAGACCTAGAGATGTTTTAGGCTTTGCAGGCTACATACATTGTCACATATTCTTTTCTTTCCTTTCCTTGTTATAACCCCCCAAAATATGCAAATCATTCTGAGCCTGTGAGCTGCATAAAAAGAGGCCAAGAGCCAGATTTGACCTGTAGACCATTGTTTGCCCATCTCTGTTTTAGATCAATAATTAGTAGATACAAGCATTATGAAAGAAATATGTAGCAACTTTGGTTATAGGAAGCGTGTTTTAAAAATAAATACATAGTGCTTATGAGCAAATTTCTATCTTAAATATTTCTTAGTTGTATATGAGATCCATATCTCAAATATATAGAGGCTGAAAATATATCCAGTTATTATAAAATCCTTAAGTCAAATTACGATTTATAGCAATTATAAAATTAGATGTTATAGTTCCTCGGCAAAGCGCTCCTTCAGTTTTTTAGAGAATTGAAAAGGCAAATGTAAGGGTAATACATTCTAATATCAATCCCAACCATAGCATTTTCTGTGATGTATTTCTCCAATGTATATAATTTGCTTTCATACTACTCCCTGTTTAGTTACTAAATATTTCACTTGAACTGCCGAGGGCTGTTCATCTACCCAGCAGTCTGCTGAGGAAGCAGATGCAAATTGTGCTTGGTCATCATGCTCCTGGACTTTCTAATGGACAAACTCTGAAAGTTATTCATGCAAGGACTGGCATTTTCCTCTTTGTTATTGAACCTGGAGTTAACTGACTGCTTCCTGACTTTAAGAACTAAACCTTTGGAAGGAAAAGCTTTTCAAATTGTCTGTCACGATGGAAATCAGTTCTAAATACAATTACTCATAGGTTTCCACAGAGTTGGACTTCATGTCAGTGTAAAATTCTTTCCTCTGAGGGAAAGGGACAGATGAATGATGGTGAGCACAAAAGACCTTACTTGTTATTATCAAATCAAAAATCAATGTGTTTCTCTCGAGGCAGAGTAGCATTGTGGTTAAGAGCACAGGCTCTGGAAGCTGAAAACCTGCATTCAAAACTTGTCTCTGCAGCTTTGCTACATGGGAGAAATTGGGCAAATTATGTCTTCCATTTCCTTATCTGTAAAACAGGGAAAAGTATCTTACACAGGATTCTTGAGAGGATTCCATGAGTTAATATAGAAAAATCCTGTACAAGAGTGCCTGAACTTTCACAGTTTAAAGTGGGGAGAGAGAAATTGTAAGCTAAAATAGCAATGGAGGGTTCTCCAGATTGCAGTCATTCATAAATGGCTTTTATGATTTCTACTATTCCTATGTTACACCTTCTTGAATTTTCCTGTGAAGGATTATTACATATATTATTACATAGCTGATATTTTTCTGGATACGCTAGTAAAGCAAAGTTTAAATGTAAGCTTAATATCATATTTTAAGGGAAAACCAGTGTTCTTGACATAGATACAAGGTAACAAACAAATTTTAAAAATAATGGCTATTATTTCCAACTGCTAGATAATGTTGACTGCCAAATGTACTGAGCTCTCTCCTTGCTTTCTCACTGATTAAAAGAAAGATTATCAAGTGTTAGAGTGATGTTAAAAACAAGTTAGAACCAGGGGCGCCTGGGTGGCTCAGTTGTTAAGCATCTACCTTCGGCTCAGGTCATGATCCCAGGGTCCTGGGATCGAGCCCCGCGACAGGCTCCCTGCTCAGCAGGAAGGCTGCTTCCCCCTCTCCCATCCCCCTTGCTTGTGTTTCCTCTCTCGCTGTGTCTTTCTCTGTCAAATAAATAAAATCTTTAAAAAAACAAAAACAAGTTAGAACAAAATTGAGGCCTTCTGCTTGATAAAATCAGAAAAAGTGGGAGCAAGTAGGAAAGGGAATAACTTATTAAACTAAATAATTCATGTTCTTTTAATGTTTTTCTATGTACCACTTAAAATTATATCTCCAGCACTTTGGAAAACATTACTATGCAGGAAGCTTTAAGGAGATCCTTAGATTTTCATTGGACTCTGATATGAAGATAGAGTTCAGATAAATACTGTTTCAACTCAATAATCTGGAAAAAGGAACAATGTATGCGAATGCACCAAATCAGGTATGTTGTATTGTCAATAAATCACTGAGTTTGTGAGGGGGTAAGATAGCTGGAGAGCTCTGTCAGTCATATTGTACAGGGCTTTGAATTCCAAGCTCAGCAAGGCAGACTATAAGCAATAAACACCATGGAAAGATTCTGAGGATAGTGTAGTAGGCACAGTTTATAAGGTTCAATTCAACACAGCATAGAACATGAACTCAAGAAGGCAAGACCAGGATGCAGGAACACCAGTGCCTTGGTAGTTATTGTGGAAATAAAAAGGAATCTACATGTCTTTGTCACAAAAGGAAAAGTTGAGGGGCACCTGGGTGGCTCAGTCGGTTAAGCGTCTGCCTTGGGCTCGGGTCATGATCTCAGGGTCCTGGGATGGAGTCCCGCATTGGGCTCTCTGCTCAGCGGGAAGCCTTCTTCTCCCTCTCCCTCTGCTGCTCCCCCTGCTGTGCTCTCTCTCTTGCTCTGTCAAATAAACAAGTAAAATCTTAAAAAAAAAAAAAAAAGGAAAAGTTGAAGAGAAAAACTAAGGAATAGAAGAAAATGATGTGTACCAAGTTTCAAGGTTAGATGACAAGGAGACTACTGGCACAATGACAGTAAAGGAAAATTGGAAGGGAACAGGGCTAAAGGGAAACATGTTTTTAGTCTTAACAACATTGAATTTGAGAGGATGATCTGGTAGTCAAGTGCATATCCTCAGTGACAGATTTTACAGATACACGTTAACACGAATAGAGATATTAGTGTAGAAAATACGGTAAAGAATAAACAGCATAGAAAAAGAAGAGAAGAGGGAGCACATAAAGTGTGGGGTGGGAATACTGAGCAATGCTAATGATGGAGGCTGTCTGACCAGCACAGTGGTGGAAGGAGGGAGACATTAGCATCCAGTGCAGTGTCTTGGGACCAAAAAGGGAAAGAGAAGTGAAAGGAAGATTGGATTCTCTAGTGCTTAGTGCTACATAGAGGTCAAGCAGATTAAGAAAATTTAAAACACTGGATTCGACAAATAAGAGGTCATTTAGTGTCCTTAGAAGACACAGAGATGAAGGCAGATAAAGATTAAAATAGGTAATAATGAGAGAAAAGAGGCAGAGAGTATAAACTATGAAACATGACTAATTACTTGTATATCAAAGTTTTAGCTGTCAAACTAAAGTTCAGGTGCCTTGTAGGCAAATATCAAAAATAATTATGTACATTTTCATCAGTTGATATGATACCTTGCAAATGAGAAGTATTCAACATTTCATCATGAATTGATTAATTGATTGATTCATTCATTCATTCATTTAACTGATATTTGTTGAGTATTTACTGTATGCCCCTCACTCTGTTAGGTGTAGAGTTACAACAGTTTGATAGGATACAGACCTGCCCCCTCTCCCAGGGTCTCCCAGAGTACTAGTGGAGACAGCATAATAACCAATTAATTGACCAATTAATTACAAAGTGTGAGAGTCCCCAACAAGATTATATCATCTTTAAGGTGAAAGAACCCAACTCTGTGTCTAGAAAGCTAAGTGAAAGGTTTCTGGATAACATTTCTTATTAAAGACATCAGAAAAACCAGTAGTAACTGAAGAATCATCAAGAAAAAAAAAATGAGTTTTTAAAAAGTCATGTCTTCTTCAGGGAAACCCTTTCCTCCAAGAATTTCAGAACTGCCTCTGGATTCCACTTCCCTCCTTGACTGTCCTTCCCCAAAGACAGTTTCCAACATCAGGGGATCCTAGGTGGCACAGCTGGTTAAGTGTCTGACTCTTGTTTCAGGTCAGGTCCTGATCAAGGGTAAGATTGAGCCCCTGTGTTGGGCTCTGGTGCTCAGCGTGGAGTCTGCTTGAGTTTCTCTCTCAACCCTCCCCCTGAGGGCTCTCTCTCTCTCTCTCTCTCTCTCTCTCAAATAAATAAAAAATTTCCAACATCAGCAACACCAAAGATCCAATATTAAATCATATTCACTGACCCCATTACAGCTTATAATCTCACACAGGCTATGCTCTTCCTTTTAAGATTAATGTACCTATTTATTGAATAGCAAAGATAAGTCTTTGTGAGTTCATGCGGCAGATAGTTACTTTCTAAAACTAAGACTACAGATGACAATAGGTTGCCAAAATGACTATGTAGTTTGTGATTCATTCATACAGGGACTAATTTAAAACCAGGGAAGTAGGTTTGTATTGGAAATTGATAAAATTTTGTGCAGGGATGAAATATCAAATACTTTGCTCTTGATGATAGTGTTGAATGCAGTTGCAAAGACACATAAATTCTCAATGGTACTGCATAGCCACACACAGGCACTTTCTCCCTAACCCTTTAAATGCTGAAATGTGGATAAACTGAAATCCCTCACCTTCCCCACATTTACCTTCAGCATCAAAATACTCAGGCCTTGGCTTATTAGTCTACAATAATTGAGGAAATTAAAAGAAGCAGATTTGAACTTCCATTCAAAAAACTCAATTTGGATTATTACTGTGAAATATATCTATTCTTTAGAAGTCACAAGCTTAAGATTATTTGAAAAAAGCTATGATTATTTGAACAAAAGCTATGAAGTACTATGACATTAAGACTATAAGCCTGCCTTTGATCACTTCAAACCCTGCTAACAAGTCGTGGACACTCATATAGCTGGTAGGATCAAGGCCAAACTACTTTGACCTGGAAACCACCGCCCCACAGTCGCACTTGAACACATCTTTTGAAGTTCACATCCCGGTTCTCCTGTCCTGCCATCTCTTCCACCAATTTTGTGGTTTCTAGCTTCTGAGATTAGTTTAACTTGCTTTTCTATCTGGTCAAATCCCCCCAAAATTCCCCCATACATTTAAACTCAAATTTCTCCATAAAATCTTTTCAGTCTACTCCAATTCAAAATGACCTCTCTCTCTGAACTTCTAAATTTCAATTAGCTTTACCATTTAGTGATGGAAATAACAAAATCATGAAGCCCTTTACAATCGTAAAATGGTGGCTGACTTTTATCGAGTAGGGATTTCTGATGACCCACCTTCTTCCCCAGGCCTTAGCTTTTTGCAGTTCTGTTCACCCTCCTTTACCCTCATTTTTATTGCTCTTATCTTCGAAATCCTGTTCAATTTGTGGACCAGGTTTTTTAAAAAGTTTGCCTCTACAAACCATGCCTAAGAACTCCAGCCTATCCCCAAATACTTTTTAACATATTATTTTAAACCACTGTTTAAGACAAACTCTGGGTATAGCTGCTTAAAAAGATATAAACTATATAATTTTATAATTATATATAATTATAAATAATAAATTATATAGAATTATATATACATAAACTAAATAAATATATGGAATAAATTGTATTTAATTATAAATAATACATTATATAATAATAAATTCATATATAATAGCTAGTTTTATGCACACACAGACACACACACATATATATATTCATTTCTTAGAACTGATCAAATAATAGCATAAAAGCAAACACTTATTGCCCACACAAAAAAGACAAGCCTAGATTTTGAGCCTCTAAATACAACGCTTTTATCACAATTATAGTGCTCAGTCCCCTCCAATTCATGCCCTCTATGAAATGAAGAAAAGAAAGATTTCTTAGGGACCTTTGTCTCCACCTAACAATGGACCTCCCAAACAGAAAACACAATTCAGGAATTAGCTTAGAAACTTTCTAACCACAGGATGACACTTCGTCCCTCAAACCAATGCTGAGATGAATCTGTTTCTCCATTCGATTTAATTACTAAGCATTGTTTAGGATTTTTCCAGAGGCAGGTAGTTTTCTTCTGGAGCAATGGGCTACAGAGGTGACACAAGTAGATTTATATAAGGGGATAAATCTGGACAAAACAGTATACAGCAGTTCAATTAACCTGTTTCAGGGGAGCCTAAAGTAATTGCAGAAATGCAATCACTTCAGCTGAGGTTATAAGGTTTGAAGCTAACTTTATTAACCGAGATTAAATGCATCAGTGCTAGATGTTCCCTCAGCAACTTAACTCAGTACAAAACTAACCAACAAATAGCTAAGTAATAATTGACAATAGAAGACTCTAGTAGTTGTCTAGACTCCCAAAATTAAATGGTAATAATAATATTCAGAAAACTCAAACCAATAAGCATTCTTTCAACCTTTGCTTTTTGATTTTAATATATTAAAGAAAAGATTAGGGAACAAGGAGTAAGAGTTAGGATAACTGTAACTAAGTGTCAGATTTAGGGAAGACACGTTTGATTGGGTATATGTAGAATTAATTATGTGACTGGAGAAATGTTCACTTTTCCCCATGAGTAGAAAGATCTTTTTCTAAAAAGGAAAACCTGAAAAGGGATAGGGCATTTTACAAAATGAATTATCACTCCCTTTGCATGTGGATTGTACTATTTTTCAGCCTAGAGGGCTGTCTTAACCTTTCAGTGTTTCAGACAAGTAGCTTTTTGTATGCAGAATCCTGAAAGAAAGGGATGACCTAGCCGTGCACCTAACCAGCTGCATCAGGCTGGGTACCCCTTGAGATTCCCCAGTCAAGAGCTACTCCTACACCACCACCTAGGGGTAGAGATGGGTAGAGACCCCATCTCTTGCCAACTGCATTTTTTTCTAAAGGTCTAAGTTCCCATGTAATCGTTGATTTCTTTATGATAACAAAGAACATTTATGAAGAGCACTCTTCCTACTCATCGTTTCATTTGTGACTCCTGAGCTAAGTTCATTCTCACCTCATTTACAGATACGGAAAATTCAGTGACTTGCCTAAGGTCACATGGCTAGTAAGTGGAATCTGAACTCAATTCTACATTAGTCTGTGTTTCACACAGCTGCACACAATTCCACTAAAATGGCCCAGAAAAGTAAATTCTTTTTTGTTGTAATTTCCAAAAGCATCCAGGGAGTGTTTTTTTTTTTTCCTCATCTAAAGGTTATCTAATATCAAATCAGAACTTAAAATGTAGGAGATAGATATTATGGTTATGTGAGACATACGATAAGACACATCATTCATATTTCCTTATGAGTGAATGAGATTAATTCACTAAATGCCAGCTGATATAAATCAAAATAAATGCAAGATGCAATTTTCACTTGCTTGATTGGCAATTTAAAAGTTTCATAATAAGATTTTGAAGGAAATAAGTATCTGTATGCACTGTTTGTTGTAGTATAAATCATATTTTTTGTAGGACAATTTAACAATAGCCATCAAAATGTAAAATGGACATTTTGTAAGTAATGTAAGTAATGACATTGACTTGTCATTGACTCAGGATTTTCATTTCATTTTTTTTTCATTTTTTAAGGATTTATTTATTTATTTGAGAGGGAGGGAGTGCAAGTGTAGGGGCAAAAGGAGAGGGAGAGAGAGGGAGAGAAGCAGAGCCCAATGTGGGGCTCGATCTCAGGACCCAGAGATCACAACCTGAGCCAAAATCAAGAACTGGTCACTTAACAGACTGAGCCACTCAGGCATCCTGTGGATTTTCACTTTAATGATTTACTTTACATGTATATACTTGTAAAAGTTTACTTAAATATATAGGTGTGTATATATGTATCTCCACACATTGCATATGCACACATATACACATAAATATATACGTGTACATACACACAAATATATTTGCTCTAACACTGTTTTATTAACAATAACTTTGAGAATAAAAGGAAATATCTATCATTTGAAGAATGATTAAATGAATTACAATATATACATACACTGGTGTATTTCCAAGATAAATAATTGAGGGGGAAGAGGGCGCCAGGGTGGCTCAGTCGTTAAGTGTCTGCCTTTGGCTCAGGTCATGATCCCAGGGTCCTGAGATCAAGCCCCGCATCGGGCTCCCTGCTCCGCGGGAAGTCTGCTTCTCCCTCTCCTACTCCCCCTGCTTGTATTCCCTCTCTCGCTGTATCTCTCTCTGTCAAATAAATAAATAAAATCTTTAAAAAAAAATTAAGGGGAAGAGCCCAATAAAAATCAATGTAAATTTAATAAAACACCTTTTGCTAAAAAAAGGAGGCATAATCATATTTTTTTCATAAAAGTTATGAAAGACAATGAGAATAATGCTTACATTTGAGGAGAGGGTTCAGGAGTGTGGGAAAGATGCTTATTTCTCCTACAGTACCCAATCTGTATAGTCATGAGTAGTAACTATATTTGTATATTACTCCCTAGCTAGTGTCATTTACTTACAACAATATTTTTCATAATGGGTCTTTAAGTTTGTCACAGATACCATGATCTGCCATCCAGCAGAGATGGGATAGTTCATTCTGTGTTAGGCCGTTAATATTTGCATTTTTCAAAGTTTATGGACTATGTAATCTGATGAGACTAATAATTTCACTTCTTTGACTGGGAAGCACATGCCGGTATTTAACAATCCCAAGCATGAAATGGTTAGAAGCAGCTGCCGAGCCCTAAAGTAGAACAGGAGTCTGAGTCGTTCGAAATAGACCTTCAAATATACCTTCACACAAACCCTGTAGATATGATTGCTTCCAGTAATACTCCCAATGACACCTGGCAGTGTTCAGGTCTAGACGTGTTGCAAGATAATTTCTAGAACTACATCTCCACTTGTTTTGGCTTTTGCTTTCGTGTCTTGCCCAGGAGATGCCACATAGACTTTGCTCCGTGAAACCCTGAAAAGAACATCACCAGAACTGATGGAAAAGACTGTGTATTAAGGTCAGTCCTTCAAATCGTGATCACTATTGGGTAAACATTTTCTTGCTACCCAGCAGAAAACCAAGTTTCAGTAGGAAGTAAAAGCCTCAGAAACACATTTGGATAACCGATGAGGCAAATTCTTATACACAGCAGAGGGAGTACTTGGAACCTAGATCTGCCAGAATTTGCTTCACTTTGTCGTTATCTGCCATAGAACACTCCCGAAGAAGAATCCATCATCTTGATATACTACAAACATGACTTCGGGGATAATAATAAGGGAGAAAATCTGAGAAATGGATTTCTTTCTTATTTCTCCTTTTGAAGAAAAATAAAGAAATTTAAATTGTAAATTACTTTAAGGAAAAAAGAGAGGTTTGTGATAATAATGAACATCAGGATGGATGTCCAGGGTTGTATGATTGAGAAACAGAAGAAATTAATGCTTTTGATAGAAACTTCTATTTAAATAAAACTCGCCGTCTTTTATCTATTCATTGGGGGTTTTAACTGAAAGCAATGACAGTGAACTACGGTGCATGAAGTGTAGATGGCAGATCTTAGAAGACGCTCCTGGGAGGCAGTAACAGCACGTTCACCGCCATGCTAGTTGAAGTTCTTCCAAGTTACACTAGAATATTTAAGAAAAAAAAATTAAATGGTTAAAAAAAGAACATTCCAAGAGAGTAATTTTAATTGACTGTTAGTGATTTTTTTTTAATCAACAGCTTCATAAGTGGTCAGAATAGAAGCTATCTAAGTCATTGTCAATCTTTAATGATGTTCAATATTTGAAAGATTAGTCAAATGGAACCTAATTCCACAGAGTAAAATACCAGAGGAAAAGGCAGTTGTCCATTCCTTTGTACCTCTTCAAACCAGCAAAATAATGCTGAGACCTCATAGTCCAAATAATTCAATCCAAATATCAGCCATCAAGGCTCAAATAAAAGCTCACATTCTCTTTCATGCCTTCCCAATGCCTACAGGCAGGCAGAAAAATGCTCCTCACCTCTGAAGTTCACACAGAGAAATGTATCTGTGCTTCCCCCGTCCCGCATACACATATGTTAATTTCCATACATATGCACATTTGCCCAGCTCAATCTTTATCTTGTAAGATACTTGTGCTCAGTATTGTCTGTCAGCCTCTGCATAACTTCCATCCCTTCTATGCCCTGCAATGTGTGCTGCAATTTCCGTGAACCACGCTTTCCAGACTACTTTACCTCTTGATTCCTGTTCTCGTTCACCAGACTTCCCCCTGGACAGGACACCCGGGAGAGCAGGGAGATGGAAACTTGGCAGACTTCTTCCCCGCCTCCCTCCTTACCTGTCCCCAGGCCTGGGCATTGTTGCCTTCTCTAACATCACATCTCTCGTTGGATGGATCCTTTTCCATGGCCTCAGCTCTTAACCCTCTAGTCCTAGGAGCAGGTCAGATCTTCCCACCGCTGCAACTCCCTGGTCTTCACAAATGCTGGCTTGTTCTCTTAAGCCTGTCCATATTTAATCAATAGTTGGTATATCAAATGTTCTCAAACTCTTCTGAGTGTGCCATCCATTTCCTCCTTCAACCCTGGCAGTTTCCTCCCAGAGAGCAGAATTTAGTTCATTAACTTTATGCTTCCAGTGCTTAATACAATGCCCAGAAGACAGTGGGCACTCAGTAAATACTTTTGGAAGGCATGAATGAATAAATGAAAACAGTACTAGGGTGACTACTGTGTAAAAAATATAAGTACAAACAATGCTTATTGCAATGAAGTTTACAATCTAAGGAGGAAAACAATACACAGGTGCAGAAATTCAAATCACTATTCACGGCTACACATGGTAAGTCATGAATCACAAGCCTCCATGTTCAGATTCCAGAAATGGTGTAATTCTTTACTATTAGTAAGGAAAAGCTACCTAACACTGGGTAAAAAAAATATATATATCTACATATTAACATTCACCACTGTCACAAACTGCCTGTAAGGTAAACCAAGTAAGATAAAAACAACAACAATCCAATACTTCCTTGCCCCAGGGGTATGCTGGCAGCTTTGATTAGTTAATATTTATAAAGCACTTTGAAGATGAAAAGTGCTACACATTATCTAACAGTCCTGTAAATGCAAATGTGTCAGGTCTTATGAAATTTAACAGAAATTAGAGAGTGACAAACTACTCACAAATAAAAAATGCTCAACTAAGGCTTTGCATTTAAAGAGGCCAGATGGGGGAGAAAAGACATTTCCCCTAGGGCAGATAATCAAGCTAATCTATACCCCACCCCCACCCCCACCAAACTCTCACACACACACACACACACACACACACACACACACACACACTGCTGAAATGTTTAATTTAAAGCCTGAACGATGATGCACTTTGTAACAGCATGTAAATCAATGTTTTATTAAAGCCTATGAATTACTATGCAGAAAAATGCAAATCACAATAAAACACATCTCAAGCAGATTCAATCCTGCTCTGTTCTCAGTGGAGCAATTACCAAGCCTTGCCTTGGCAGATGGGGGTAGAATTTAACTGGGGTGGGCAGGTTTATCTTCTGCTTGCCGGTGGAAACTGCACAATCTCCCAACAATTTTGCTTCATCCTCAGAAGTACAAATAGTCAAATGGTCGCCCACTGCCATGTTTTAAGTTGCATTTTAAAAATGCTATGCTTTTCCCTTCATTGACTTTAATTACACTTTAGCCTAAGAGGCTTGCCTGGCCAGATGACTTTTTATACAACAGAGAGGGGTTTACACACCATGGCATTTCTCTTTAGCTTGTCCATCAGTCAGAAGACTTGAATTTAATATCTTTAAGCTTGTCTGTTGGCAGACTGATTCTATTTATTAAGAATACGCACACACACACACACACACACACACACACACACACACACATGACATCCGATTGAAGAACCAGAACTATGGCCTTAATTCCAGAGTGACTTTTCAGTGGTTAGGTCAGGACATGAGCTCAGGTTCACTTTTGTTTTTTTTTGTTTTTTTTTGCCATAGACAGAAAAAGTCGTCTAGGCGAAGAATCCTTTTTGAAGAGTACTGAAATGGTGATAAATAATATCCACTGAAATTAAATGCAAGCATAAAGGGAAAAGGGTCAAAAAGAAAAGAATGGAGCAAATGCAATGCAAAATGAGTTCTAAAAAATATTATGTCAAAAAATATACTAAAAAAGGAAAATGGTAAACCAATTCTGAAAATCCTTTGAAAGTGCAAGTTTTCAGTTATGAAGGGAGAGAGGAAGCGGCAGAAGCTATTATTGCCAACATAATCCATAATCTGATTTTATACCTGGGACTTGTGAAACTCACATTTCAAAGGAGGCCTTCAAAGGGTTCACTGTTATGCATTTTGTTAAGTAAATATGGCAGAATAAATAAGCCACAGACAATAATATATTGTACAAACTCTAAAGAGTTAGATAGGTTTTTAAGGCTCGGTGTGTTTTAATATATTAAGTAATCCAGCGTCTGTGACAAAATAAACTCGGATTGCTGCAATTTCATATAGCTGATACTTTGAACACTTAGTAGCTAAGTGAATTTCCTGTGGATATATTTATGCTGTTTATGAGTAATAGAATGCATATGATAATCAACTTTTCCATTTCTCAACCATTGGGCTTTGAAGATCAAATGAGACAATGTATGTGAAACTGACTTAACTGTAACAAATGTAACAAATATTAAGTTTTATTAGCTATTCTAAATAATGTAATCCTTTTGAAAAAAAGAACAAAATATTGAGCTATCCACACGTGAATTTACAAGCCAGCATTAATAATAATAAAAATAATCCCCCTAATTTCTCATGGGTCAATTAAATATCTTTTTCCAATCCATCCTTTCAGATTAGAACAATTTATAAGCAAACCCCACTTAACAAAATAGAGGATACAAGAGTAAGGGAAAGCTTCTTGCCTGGAATTTTGACTTCTGTTGTTTTATCATTCAGAGAGTAGGTAACGAGAAAGGGCATTTTATCTTATGCAAATGCAGGTCTCTTTAGAATATGCAGCCACTTAATGAGTGAGTAATTCCCCCAAAGTGGCCTCTCATGGAATGCTCCTTCTAACCCAAGAACGGCAGGGGTCCTTAATACTCTAATAGCCTTATGGAGGATAAAATCAGAGTATCCTTTTTTTACTGAAGTTCATTTTACCATATAAATGGCATTAGCAATGGTGACGACATGTACTTACATGTATATATTCATTTAATTAGCTTTCTGAGGTCAATATTGAAGAAATTATTATTTAAAATAATTGTTTAATAAAAATTGTTTTCTAATCTGAAAAATGACTCATTAAGAGTTAACGTGTGTGTGTGTGTGTGTGTATGTGTGTGTTTAGCCCATTTATAAATTAGAACTATGTACTCAGTAAAATCTATTATAAAGACCATTTTAGCACAATAATTTTAGTTACTCTTGGGTCAGACTATACTTTCAGAAGCTGAAAGCTTACACAAAGCTTCCTGCTCACTAACATCTCTCCCCACCCAGAGTGCCCTCCCTAGTCACCTGATGGCACCTTTTTATTTAGTTGGTGTCCAGATCCTGCAGAGACTGCACATAGTCAATGGTGACTATTTCTCAAATGCAAATTAACACCTGTTTTCCTCACTGAAATATGACCAGGCAATAAGTAGTAGTTACATCTATTCCTGCAAGATCATTTTATACCAGTCTTCTTTATTTATGCCTCTGTGCATTAAAAACAATACTAAAATAGAGTAACATCAATATTGTTTTAATAAACTAAAAGAAGAGCCCAGATGACATATCTGATTATGATATTCTTTACATTGGACTACACTGTTCATTTTTACAAAAACAAGAAAGCCCTATATACAAATTTTATTATTTTAACTAAAATGCAATATAAGAGAATGAGGTCATGCTTATAGACTCTACAAATATTTTGAGTTATTTTTATTTTTATTTTTTTAATTTTTTTTATTCATGTGACAGAGAGAGAGAGAGAGAGAGAGAGGGAATATGAGCAGGGAAGAGAGGCAGAGGGAGAAGGAGAAGCAGACTCCTCGCTGAGCCAGGAGCCTGATATGGGGCTCGATCCCAGGACCTGAGATCATGCCCTGAGCTGAAGGCAGATGCTTAACCATCTGAGCCACCCAAGCGCCCCTTTAAGTGTTATTTTTAATAGATTCTTGTCATTCCTTTAACATTAACTAATAAAGTTGCTCCAGTATTTAATGTTTAACTGTTGATGACCAGTGTTTCTTTACATACAGCCTTGTGCTGAAGTTAGCTGTAACTTGTACTGTGATAGATGATAGATAATTGATAGACAGATAGATAGCATTTCTCCAGATACCTATAGAGAAGTGATTGTTCTCTCACATACATCAGAATAAAATCATCTCAATGAAAAAAAAATGATGCTGCAAATTGTAAAAATAATGAAAATAGATACAATTGAGTTTCACTATGAAATATCACTATTAAAAAATCAGAAATTTGGGCACCTGGGTGGCTCACTTAAACATCTGCCTTCAGCTCAGGTCATGATCCCAGAGTCCTGGGATCTAGCCCCGCATCAGGCTTCCTGCTCAGCAGGGTGTCTGCTTCTCCCTCTGCCTCTTTCCCTGGCTTGTGTGCTCTCTCTCGCTCACTCACTCTCCCTCTCAAATAAATAAGTACATTCTAAAAAAAATTCAGAAATTCCACATGAGAATTTCTACTTTGGCCAAGATCGAGTAACCCCTCCACCTGAAACAATAAAAAGACACATATAATATTATTGAAACAATGGTTCTCAAGATATAGGCCATCAGGCAATATGGGACAGTGATCTCTCAGAGATGAGCAACAACCACTGTCCCACCTTACTGTATTTAGAGAGTTTCCAGGATGCGGCACTGGGAAAGAAACTAAGGCAGAGCCCAGCATTTGACATGAGCTGAGGAGTCAGAGCTGAAAGTCTCGGGTGACCAAGGGGGCCTGAATTCACCTGACAAAGACAAGAAAAGGGAAGAACTACACAGAGAACTCCAGAGACATGAAGACGGTCCCCCCAACCCAAGTGTTCAGGAGAGGTCTGCTCGGTGCCTGTGTGTCAGGAAAATTTTCCAAATTTGAAGAAAACTGCCAGTTCACAGATCCAAGAAGCTCAATAAACTCCAAGGAAAAGTTAAACGTCAAGAAATTACACCAAGGCTCGTCATAATCAATTTCTCAAAACAAATCATAGAAAAATCTTAGGAAAATCATAGAAAAATCTTAAAAGCACTTAGAAGAAAAAGAAACATTATATATAGAGGAAAAAAAATAAGGATAACTGTTCATTTCTCATCAGAAACAAAATAAACAAGAAGACAGCAGAACATTTTTAAGGCATGGAAAGCAAAACCTGTCAAGCTAGAATTCTCCATTGAGTAAGTATTTTTCCAAATTAAAGAAGAACTAAAGTCATTTTCACATGTAAAAAAATGGAGAGTATTCATCACACGCAGAGGAACAGAACAAGAAATGTTAAAGAAGCCCCTTAGGCCATGGGAAAATAATAGATGAAAACCTGCATCCACATAAAGGAATCAAGAGTACAGGGATACTTAAATGAGCAAATATGAAGAATTTTTCCTTTTTATTTAAACCACTTTAAAAGATAGCTGATTGTGAAAAACAAAAATACAACGTATTGTAGCATTGATCATATATGCAAGAGTGAAAGAGATGACAGCAATAGAACAAAGTCTAAAAGGGGCCACGTGCAAGTGGGCTGCTGAATCGTTCTTCGTCCAAGTGTGAAGCGGTAAGATACCCCCTGAAGCAGACTGATAAACTAGTGATATATACCATACACCCTAAAGCAACCGCTAAAATCGTGAAACAAAAAGTTATAGCTATGAGCCTACGAAGGAGAAAAATGAAATTATAAAAAATACTAAACATGAAAGAAAGCAGAAAAAGAGAATAATGGGACAAACAGCAGATGGGACAGACAAAAAACAAACAGCACGTTGATAGATGTAAACCTAACCATATCAATAAGCACATTAAAGATAGATGGTCAAAATTCCTCAAATAAATTTGCCAACTGCTATGCCCAAGTTCTTTAATGGATTATGTCATTTAAGTCTCAGAGCAAACCTATGAGGAGATTGACGCTCTTATCCCATTTTACCAATGTTCAGTAAAATTACTGAATAATCCTCCTTTCTGTTTTGTTAGAGGTAACCAGCAAACCAAGACACTGAGAATCAAAAAAATAAATAAATAAATACATAAATAATAAAAATAAATAAAGGACACTGAGAACCAGAATAACCCTCCCTCCTCCAAGAAATAATGTTTTACAAAGGTTGAAGACTATAATTATCATTTTCAATGATTCTTTCAGAATTTTTACCACCTCCACAGTATATATTTCTCCATGCTGATAAATGCACACCCCGTGGGAAACCAAAAATCTTATTGGTTTATTTATTTTTGATAATTGTAAAATTATCAAATTTTAATTAATTTTCATATCTCTAATTCTAAATTTGTTTTCTACACAGTCCATTATTTTCTGGAATGAAGCTTCCCACACTGAATGAACTTCCCAAATAATTGTGGTCTCACTGATCAGGATGATCACAGACAATAAATTCAGAACCATCTTCCACCTAATCTAGTAAGAATAATTAGTGCCCATATTATCCTCACCACATCCTGCTCATGCATAAATGCATTTATTTAATCTTCTTTGACTTGACAATTGAGGATGAGCTGGCAAATGGAATTGAGTTAAAAATCATGTGGGCTTAGGAATGGAACAATAAGCAGATCCTTAGTGGAGATGTAAAGTATGCGGTCAAAGACATTAGGCAGGATGTAGTCAAAAGGTTTGATACTAGAACAGACTCTGCAAAACATCATTTTTTAAAGTAGGAAATTGACGTTACAATGAGACTTGCTATGTGGTAAGCACTTGACCAAACATTTTACATCCGCTGCCTCCTGTAATCCTCACGAAGTAGGATGCTTTTGAAATATTAGTTGATGAGATTTCTGTTGTCAGTAGTTCTTTCTGCCTTCTGGCCACTTTCTCATTGAGTCTGTCATTTGATGTTCCCTACTTAGGGAAAGGAAAGGATGACATGTGAGATCACAGAAACAAATAACAAAGGATTACTCTTATCTTTTAGATTTCAAACACCTAGGTCTCAAAGGAATGTGAGGAACTCACACAATATGAATAGACTAGGTAAAACTTTCACATCTAGCTTACCTACCCTCCATGGAGGATTGGTTTCCAGACTTTTAGAGGATGGTGGAAAGCAAGGAAGGGAAAGACTCTTACTTTTGTACTTGGATTGACTTAATGAATCAGTTTCATATTTCTCCTGAGCCAAGTTAGAGGTAAGACACCCCATGGGACAGTTAAAATAGTCCCAGTGGCTAACTGTTGTAATTCTTCTAAGACAGAGGAGAAATCTAAGGTTCGGAAGTGTTAAATTAATGTGTTTAAGGTCACGCTGCAAATTAAATGGCTTATTAGAAATTCAAGTCCCGGTCTGTCCATATACCCTTTTTTAAACCATGCCACTTAGCTGTGATCATAGTGACAGAAAATATCAAAATAACTGATCTTTTATGGGAAGAAAATTGTACTCTTGCCAGGTTTTAGATACTCCCAAAGCTTCAAATTCTAAGCAATTCATGGGTAAAAGAATATGCAAAAATATCATACAAAATACTTGAGATGATATGAGGGATTCACAGGGAGACACTATAAATAATATAAAAATAATATGAATTTAAAATTCCAATCAGTTGGACAATTTTACAGAATAAAATAATTTTGAAAATCATTCAAGAATTGATTAAGTCAAAGACTAGAAAACTTTTCCTACAAAGGGCTAGACAATAAATATTTTAGCCTTGCAGGCCATATAGTTTCTTTCTTAGTTACTCAACTTCCCCATTGTAGTGTGCAAGCCACAATGGACAATATGTAAAATAAGTAAATACATAAATACATAAATAAATACTTGACTACATGAATACATACATACGTAAATACGGCTTTACCCAATAAACTTTACTTACAAAAATGAGCAGCGGCTGGATCTGACTTCCAGGCCCTAATCTGCTGATTTCTTGATTAAGCAATAGCTGTTATAATATAAAACAGTAGTCAAGAATATACCTGCAAAATAAACTATATTTCCAGATCATTCTATAAATGAGCTTACTGAACTCTGAAAGTAAATACCTTAGATGCAGCTGAGAGTAAGATACAAAACTCTTTTATGTCAGTATAACCTTCACACCAAAACTAGATACAATAATGTGAGATTGGATGATTTTAGGCCAATTTCACATAGAAATGAATGTCATAAATAATTGGTAGGCCATATCCAGCCATATATTTCAAAAAGAACATAACACAGCCAAATCAAGTTTCATCCCAAGGTTGCCTAGATTAAAATAGGAAAATAATGTTAATGTATTAAAAAGGCAGAGAAAGAATCAGATAAAATGCAACACTTGCTCATGCTCAAAACTCTTAGCAAAATAAGGATAGAAGGCAAAGTGTTTAACCTGATAAAGAATATAGACCAAGACCCCACAAAATTTGTATACTGATCAAACTATAAAAGCATTACCATGAAAATAAACGACCAGAGAAACAATCAGTACACTTCTATGTTTCACTTGAAGGGCTAACTAACACAATGTGGCAAGAAGAGATAAGAGAGATAAAGACTGGAAGGAAAGAAACCAAATTTCCATTATACTTCAAATATATGCCTGCATACGAGGAAAATCTAATAGAATTTAAAGATAAATATTGAAAATAATAAGAGAATTCAGCATTACATGACATAATCTCCACATACAAAAGTGATTAACATTCTGTTCTATGAGACAAACTAATTTGAAAATGTAATATTTTTTAAAGATTTTATTTCTTTTTATTAGAGAGAGAATGAGTGGTGGGGAGGGCAGAAGGAAAGAGAGAGAGAGAGAAGCAGACTCCCTGCTGGGAACAGAAAGCCGAATGCGGGGCTCCATCCCAGGACCCCGGGATCATGACCTGAGCTGAAGATGGATGCTTAACCGACTGAGCCACCCAGGCGTCCCTAAGCTAGACCTCTTAATATTTGATGGATTCATAAAATATATGGGCACATGTGTCACACATACCAACATAAGCTTTTATCATCTTCTTCTAGTTATAAAGCAATAACTTGTTATTCTAAAATGCAAAAAGTACAAACAAGTACAGCATTTTGAAAACACAGAAAACTGCAAGCAAGAGGGGAAGAAATCACTCATAGTTTTACCAGCCCTATGAGCAGTATTGCCATTTGGTGCATATATTCCTAGTTATTTTTCTAGATACATTTATTTTGTTGACTTTCACATTTTTTAGGTAAATATCTGCAGATGCTCTCCCACTGTAATTTAGGTACCTTAGACATGTTAAAACATGGGTCTGTGTGTTTCTTCCACTGAGCAAAAGTCCATTGAACTAGCTCAGCCTTTTGTTTGTCAAGTGTGAATTTGTGCATCTGTGGGGCAGAAGTCAGTGGTGAGGCTCTCTTTGGGGATAATTATACAGCAAACTCAGAAAAAGATAAGCATTTTTCTATATTTTGTTTTAATTTGGTCCTTATTAGCAGCTCTCTGTTGGCAAATGGCTTTATGAGAGAGGTTTGAAATGTGCATTACATGAAAATACTGCTGTTTTAAAATTCATTCTTTTTTTAAAATTTTTGCAAATTACACAAATCATTTCCTGTTGTCATCTTATTTAAGCAGAAAAGGCCTAATCCTGTTCCTTTTTTCTTGGAGACAAGAGACTTACACTTATGGACTTACGACTTTCAGTCCTCACTTTCCTGGGTCAATTTATTGTGCCTTATGAAGCATCAGATATGACCTCACTGATATGAGGAATTCTTAATCTCAGGAAACAAACTGAGGGTTGCTGGAGTGGTCGGGGGTGGGAGGGATGGGGTGGCTGTGTGATGGACATTGGGGAGGGTATGTGCTATGGTGAGCGCTGTGAATTGTGTAGGACTGTTGAATCACAGACCTGTACCTCTGAAACAAATAATACATTATATGTTAAAAAAAAAAGAAATGATTTATGTTTCTATATTTGACAAATTGTGATAGAGACCATTGGTATTCACCAAATATCTACATGTTCCTTACATTTCCCATGCCCCGAAGCTTCTCCGTGGGCTCACGGAATAAGTTCTTGCAATGGAACATCACAAGAAGGGATGCAGCGATGTGTCATTTCCACTGAGGCAGTTAAGAATGACTGTTTCTCCATAGACATTGGGGAGGGTATGTGCTATGGTGAGCGCTAATGAAGGGG
>NW_027397063.1:44384718-44455846 GCF_003265705.2 Callorhinus ursinus
AAAAAAAAAAGGAATGATTGTTTCTCCCCCCACCTCTTACTTTGTTTCTCCACAGTTAGAAATAACAAACACACAGGTCCTAGAGTTCTAGGAGAAAGCAGCCTGAGCCCCTGACGCACATCTTGAAGGAGAGCCATGCTGTAGAGACTCCTTTCTGCTTAAAGACATAAATCTTATTTTCGACAAACCACTGAAAGAGTGGGATTTATTTCTTATTGCAGTAGGGTCTGGTTGTATCATTTCCCACTGGCTCACTGTTTTACAGAAGTTCGAGTGTGCATGGGAGAGTGCACACAGAAACTGAGTAACTACAGGGGTAGACCCGGCCAGTTCTCAGTTCATTGCCTCTCTGCTCCAGAGACACTCCCTAGCACCTGCCCCACTGAGCATCTCTCTTTTACAGGGAGCATGTTCAGTTTTGTCCACAGAGTAATGGAGGGACGTTGCAGGACAAAGGGGCCTCCTCCTGGTTCTGGAAGCTGCCTTTTTGTGGCTGCTTGCTCCTGCTGAACAATGGTACATGTGCGTGTGTGTGTGTATGTATATCGTGTGTGTGTGTGTATTCTGCCCCAATTGTGCACCCCGAGTGTATAGTCAGTCCCTCAGCCACCTTGCAGCCCAGACTGGGGCCCAGTGACCATTGCCAGTGACAGTCTCGCAGCCTGCAGCCACAATCTCTGTCTCCCTCTGAGCCCCCTGCCCATCAGCTTCGGTTCACCTGTGCTGGAAGAATTAGCTTCTGCAGCCCTCCCACAGCACCACATTGCACGCCAGACACATACCGTTGCCAGCAACTGGGCTTCTAACAGCTGACTCCTTCCCCCCCGTTCCGTTCCTGCCTACCAGTATCTGCCCACCTGCACCTAGAGAGCAGTTGCCTGCTTTCCTGGCCACTTTACACCAGCTGTGATCTGGGCAACCCAGCAAACTTGCCTGTCATCAGTAAATTATAACCACGGCTTTTCCAATGAGCTCTGAACCCCAGCTGTTGGGAGGAGACCCTTCTAAACTGTCCTTACTTATGTAATCTCATCCAGCTCTAGAGCATGCTTTAGAGTTCTCTTTACATCTTTAATGTGATTCCCCTATTATAGTTAAATAATTGTTATATTAAACTTTCCCTTGTCAAATTACAATGTGGTTTCTGTTTATCTCCTAATTGGCCCTAGATGGATATGTTAGCATAGCCTAGCTAATGAACAAATAGTGGCAGGGCGATTTCAAATCAGAGGTTTAAACTCTAGATTCAATGTAGGAAGGATTTGAATAACATGCTATAGAATACTTGAAGCTGATATAAGTTATTACACTTAAGCTCAAATAATTCTCATAAATTTCAGACTGAAAAGAATTGTGTATTATACAAAAACACATCTGGAAGTCAAAACGGGCCACTATATTTGTGGCAAGGTAAATGGATGACCATGAAATTGTGAGCTATTTAGAGACTGTCTCAACATGTGGAATTCTTGTAACAAATGATAAAATATAAATTCTCTTCATTTTGATTGTTAAATTAATGCATGTTATTTTTTTAATGTTTGTCCCCTGAAGGTATAGTTGTCATGATCTCCTAGAGTATTACTTCACAAACATTTATTTTCTTCACAATTATGGCTCATCTTCCCATACTTTTAATGATGTGTTTTGAGGAAATATATAGTTCTTTCATGTAGTATGTATACTTTGAGTATCTTTTATGTTCCAGGAGCTCAGTATTGGCGATGGGGCAGTTAACATTACAGTCAGCGTTTCTATCTTCATGAGCTTACATTCTAGAGAGGAAGACAGAAAAGGAAAATAGTAATTACAATGCAGCATGTAACTGCTAGTAAACGAAAGTGCCAAGTTCTCTGGGAGTTTAAGGACTGAACACTTGCCCCAGAGAGTTAAGAGAAGTGTTAGGGGAGGTATCAAAGGGAGGTAATAGCAAGCTGAGATCTGAGAGTAAGTAGGAGCTAGGTGAAACCAGGTGGTGACAGGCAGGTGAAAAGATGAAGAATGTTCCAGGCAAACTGCCTAGTATGGGCCAAGTGCAATAGAGTATTGCCCAGCGGGCAGTAGGTTGTATAAGAAATCTGAAGAATTAAACTTTCTGTGACCTACAACATTTAAAAAATATCATTTGTAAGTTTGTAAGAGATCTCATTTTTTAGACCAATATTAATGAAAGTTGACATACTCCCACCAAAAACAGCGATTTATTATAGCGATGAGACATTAGACTATTTTAGAGTATTAGAAGCATGAATTATAAAGGACATGCCACAGTTTGAAAGGACCCTTGAGTAGTTCTAAGAAGACCTTTAAATACGTAGGTGTATGACAGTATTGGAAGTCATTGGTTTTAATCATAATTATAATCACAGTCAGTAACAATTAGTGGCCACAGTAGTCTATATATAATACACTATTCTAAGACTTTATATATACATATATATGATTATATGTAATCTTCAGAACTAACTTAGGTAGTAGTTTTATTATTTTTTTGAAGATTTTCTTTATTTGAGAGAAAGAGAGAGAGAGAGAGCACGAGCAGGGGGGAGGGCAGAAAGAGAGAAGGAGAAGCAGGCTCCCTTCTGGGCAGGGAGCCCGATCCGGGACTCGATCCCAGGGCCCTGAGATCATGACCTGAGCCGAAGGCAGACGCTTAACTGACCGAGCCACCCAGGCGCCCAGTAGTTTTATTATTATTGTTATTGTTATTCATTTTCTTGGTGAAACTGAAACTCAAAGAGTTTAATTATAAGCCTGAAGTCACAGCTTTACTCTCCTCACAAAGAAACAGAGGCACTGGTGTGTTAAACTTTCCTACATTCACACCACTACTGACGGCAGAGCCAGAGGTTCTAATTCCAGGGCATTGACCCTTAGCCTTTAAGTCACACTGCCTCCTTTAGTGGTCCCAAAAGAACTGTTAATCACATGGCATAGTCTTATCATGTGCAATGTATAGAAAAAGCATTTAATGGAAACATTTGGTTTCTTAAAGCACAGAATATAAACTACTATGCTGAGGTTTTGTTTTACATAAAACCTTCACAGAAGACATGCAAAAGGGGAGGTGAGGTGCACAGCTAAACCCAGCTTTCTCCCTATAGCTTGAACACTGAGACTTACTACCGTGTGGTCTAACTGACTGTTGACGTCAAGGGTCTCTCCCCTGTCTTGTCTACAGTTTAATTACTCCTTTGGGGTAGGTAAGGAATATAAGGTTTCTGACTTCAGGAGACATCTGCCAAAATGCACATCACCATAATGGAAACAGTTCCAGCAAACACAGTGGTCTTGTCTATTTGATTTCACCAGTCACATTAGCTGTTTGAAACATTAAAAAGCAGAAAGAAAGTCCCTAAATGAAAGGAATCTGTGATGGTTAGTTCTACGTGTCAGCTTGACTGGGCCATAGGTTGCCCAGATATTTGATCAAACATGATTCTTGGTGTTTCTGTGAAGGTGATTTTGGATGAGATGTACATATAAATCGAGAGACTGAGTAAAGCAATTTGCCCTCCCTAACACTCCCTAGCATGTGTGGGCCCCATCCTATCAGCTGAAGGCCTGAATAAAACAAAATGGTGGCCATCCCCCAACTAAGAGAATTCTCTGCCTGAAGGCCTGCTAACTGGTATATCAGCTCTTCTGGGATTTGGAGCAACTTCTAGCTTTCAGATTCAAACTGGGACATTGACTCTGTGGATTTTGGACTTGCTAGTCACCTCCATAATTGCACGAGCCAGTTCCTTATAATAACTCTCTTTCTCTCTTTTTCTTTCTTTCTATCTCTCTCTCTCTCCCTCCCTCCCTCTCTGAAAAAAATTAAACTGGGTGTAGTTGAGAAGAGTTAACCTAGCATAAAGGGTCACCAGGAAGGACTGTGAGCAGCAAGTGCCTAGCAGGAGGAGATGCAAATTTAACACTTCCTTTATGTATTTTTTGTCTGGAGTTTGTTCATGAAAGGTTAAAACAGCAAACCCTCTTTCTTACTAAAACTAAGACAGAAACTGTTAGAATAGGAAATGCAACCAGTGTGTAAGGATTCTCTGGACCTTTGCACTGTCTTAAATATACATATCATGTCTAGAGTTGTGAGCATTATTCAATTTTCAGCATTAGATTTGATTTATATACACCAGAAAATATACCTGGAATGTATTCAATAGCTTTGCAAACCCCCTTCTTCAATGAATCTACCCCTATGAATCTCTAAGAAGCATTAATTTCCTATTGGAGGCAGAGTTTCTTGTTCATTTAGGAAATGCCAATGTGTCTGGTATCAAAAATAAGCTATTTACAGGGAAACTAGGCTCAGAGAATCAGCTAAATCAACAATAAAGAAGGATACTTCCTTTTGCTAAATTTTAATTTCGCTCTCAGGCAATCACTACGTTTGCTGTGCTGTCATTTAGAAATTTTCCAATTCCAAATAAAAGATTAAAATGTTTTAATTTAAAAGCACTTATCATAATGTAAAATGAATATTAGTTAACCTCTCATATCTTCACTATGATGCATTTGTCTAATTAGGAAAAGTGTAAGCTTTACAGGAATCATGTTTGTAAAAATATTTGGGTTTTCTATATTCTACTAAATTGGGAAGAGATTTTCTTTGTAAATTTTTACCCATATGTATGCAGAGGACTGCATTTCTGCTGAGTCAGGTTAGAGGAATTATTGACTGCTTAATCTTCCTTCTCAATAAGACATTGGGGAAGTATAGATTAGATGTAGCCATTTTTAATTTCTAATTCTTTTATTCCAGATTTTTATTCTCATATTTTCCAAATACCAAGTCATTATTTTTCTTACGATCAAGGCCAGTGAGTTTTCTTATTGTTCCACATGAATAATTTTTATTTTCCTGATGTTAAAATTCAAGGTTTAGCAATTTTAGAAAAATTATATATATTCATTCTGATATATTGATTATAAAAATGGTCTCAAAGCTTCCCTGTCCCTGTATCTGTATCCTCTGCAGTGCAACTTTGCAGATGTCCCATTAACAGGTAGAGTTTATGTCTCTGCTCTCGAGCCTGGATTGGAACTTTGATTTGCTTTGGACAGTAGCATGTCATTAGGCTTGTTCTGAGCCAAAGCCTCATGACACATTTTTATTCATTCTCAACTGCCATTTCAACAAGCCCAGGCTTGCCTGTTGAGCAATGGAAGACAAAGTAGAATAAAGATGAACTGTCTCAGCTGAAGCCATCAGAGACCAGCAGTTATAGCTAACTGCAGTGACAGGTGTGAGCCCAACCGAGACCAGAAGAACCATGAGGCTGAGCCTAGCTCAAACTGCTGGTGCGCAGAATATGAACAAGTGACTAGCTTTTCTTTTAAGCCACTAAGTTTTGGGCTGGTTTGTTATGCAGCAAAAGCTAGCTGCTCTACGTATCGTATACTTCCATCAGTTATCTGTTAGAATTCAGATGCTCCCTCACAATTGTATTTATTCTCATTAGAACCTACATTCTAATTTGGTTGGCTAAGGGATATTAGAAAACCAGAATACCTCAATATTTTGGAACAAATGTGGGCAAGTCTATACATAAATACCCAGGTGGCATCATAAATATCTATGCTGTTGGCTTGCTTTTTCATGGAGACACATAGATCAAATAAGCCTAAGAGGATGTTCTGGTCTTAACAGTAATAATAAAATGTAACTCCTTCTAGAGACTATGCTAAATACTTTGTAAACCTTGTCTCAATTTT
Source organism: Callorhinus ursinus (assembly GCF_003265705.2). Classification (NCBI taxonomy): domain Eukaryota; kingdom Metazoa; phylum Chordata; class Mammalia; order Carnivora; family Otariidae; genus Callorhinus; species Callorhinus ursinus. The sequence continues at coordinate 44,390,437 of NW_027397063.1, forward strand.
TACCTTATAGCAACCCATAAGGTAAAATTAATATCACAACTTTTGCAGATAAGAGAATTGAGTCTTAAAGAATTTGAGTACTTTTCCCAAAGTCTATCCAAGAAGTAGAAATGAGATTAAATAATCTCTTACTCTAGAGCCTAAGTGCTTAACCATAAAGTATGTTGCCTACATTGTTCCAGAAATATAAGAAAGGATGGCCTTTATATGACTTCAAAGTTTTCCCCATCCATTCAAATTCAGCTGGAAAAATTTAATGTGAAAATGCAGGTAAACTTAATGTCTCTACATTTCAACCTAAAGAAATTTACTAGCTTTTGATCAACTCACGAGGCTAATGACCCACAGTTTAACCTATTATAGTTATATTATCATAATATAAATAAATTCAAGCAATTACAAAACATTGGACATAACAGTATTACTCATCATGGGAGTAACCCAATCTTACAAAACTAATGGGCTTACGATGGTTTTGCGTGAAGGTGCAAAGTGCAAAAATATGTAAGAGTAAAGGCAAGTAGAAATCAAACTGAATGCAGGTTACTTTTACAAATGGATACACTGTCACGTCTATTGTTCCATAATCCTGTATCTACATTTTCAACAACCAAAATATTCTGAAAACTGAAAAAAAAAATGGTAAGCTGGGTGTATACTTGCTAGGTAAGAAAATCTAGACAGAACAAATGTGAAACTAATGATAGTCTTTGCTTATACCACTTAGTGTGATTATTCATACATTTTATTGAAGAAATATTTTTGATTATATGGTTCTGCCACAAGCCCTGCTGGACATAGTAGGTAATAGAAAATATATGCTCTGTACAAACTTTCAAGTTAAAAAAAAAAGTCTTAACTTTAAAACAGTCTGACTACAGGAACTTTAGATACGTGATTGGAAACCTAAAGTATGATTTGAGCCCGAAATTCAGCCAATACATCTTTGTTCCTCATGTTTATAATAGATTTAATCAGTCACTGTCATTTTAGTCTCAATGAGTAACAAAATACTTTTTTGAAAGCATATCTTGATAAGAAGAGGGGAAAAGAAAAGAAGAATCTCAGTATCTTTTTCTCCCGTCATACCTGGTTTTTAAAACACAAATATGTCAACATAGAAAAAATGAAATAGGGCTTCGGAATAGAATACTAATGTTACAAATCCTGGTAACCTGAAAAGTGTTCAGATAGCAGAACCTGGGAGGTGGTTTATAGCTGTGGAGAGAAGGGTAGGGATAGAAATATCCTCCTTTTTCATGGTGGGGACTCGAGGGACATTGTCTGAGGTCAATGGGAGAAAGTATTGAAAATTTTGTATATTATTCAAAGTTTAAATGCGAAGAGTGGAAGAAGTAAACGATAATACAGTGATCAACTTTGTGAGTTAGGTGATAAGCGAAAGTGAAGAATGATACAAGTAACTAAAGCCTTATCTTTCAAAGAGGAAAATAAACAGGTATGACTAAAGTTGATAAATAAAGAAATATTTTTCGTTCAGAGTTAAAAGGCTAACTATGAAAAGAAAGAAAAGCAGAAACGATTCCAGATGTTTGCTTCTGGGGAATAGGACGAGACAGAAAGGGTGGGTCAGAGACTGATTTTAATGACCTTGACAGCCATTTTTTTAAATCAAAAGTAAAGAAAGCAAAAATATGATAGCGTTTGTTGATTAAAACAGTCACTGGCTAGAAAGTGAGTGAGCGGTGGTCGCTTGAAATAGGGTGGTTTGAAAGTGATCTGACTCATGAGAGGGGGCAACCAAGAGGAAATCTGGAGTAACGTGCTCCAGACAGAGAGCTCCCCGTGCAGAGACGCCCGGTGAAGCCGGCTCGGCGGGCTGGACGGAGAGACGCGAGGTCTCGGCGAGCCAAGAGAAGCACCGCACGAGAGAACAGGCGCCAGATGGTGCAGACTCCTCTAGGTCGTGGCATGAAGTTTGAATCATATCCTAGTTAACATGGAAAGACATTGGGGGGTTTGAAGTAGTGGAGAGATCTGCTCTGCTTTTGATTTAAAGAGACAGCACTGGCTGCGCTGCGGAGGGTTGAGTGCAGGGCAAGAACAGAGGCAGGCAGGAAGCTAGAGTGCTCCCGCCACCCAGCAGGAAGAGAAAGCCCTGACCTGAGAAACAGTGTTTAAAGCCTGAGATATATTTTTGGAAGGAAATCAAACAAGATGTGAAGGGTGAATGAGGAAAAGGGGGGAAACACTGAAGACTACGAAATGGGGTGAATGGTGGTGATTTTAACTGTCCTCGGAAAGAGAGAACAGAAACCCAGAGTCTCTTTTGTGCATGTCCAGTCTGAAATGTCCATCAGGAACCCCAGTGGAGATGTTACACGGGCAATTTGATCCAGGAATCCTGAGCTGGGAAAGGGGTTAATCTGCTGATAGATATTTGATAATCATCAGCATAGAGGTGATACTTAAAGCGAGGTGGGGCTCACCTTGGGAAAGAGAGTGTATAATAAAAATCGCTAGTGTTTATTACATGTTTACTACATGCCTAAAACTCCCCTAAATGCTTTGTACGTGCTGTATTGGGAAGGTTCAATGATTCGGGAGGAGGACTCAGCAGGGTCATAATCACAGCCATGATTTATTACGTCCAAAGGCTAGAAAGCAAAATCAGCAAAGGGAAAAGGCACAGGGGGTGAAATCCAAGGGAAAGCTGGTAGAGCTCTCATCCAGGTGGAGTCACACAGCACATGCTTCATTCCTGAGCCAAGAGCTGTGGTTACACATGTGAAATATTGCCAACCAGGGAAGGTTATGAGAGACCCAGTGCTCAGGGTTTTTACCGAGGGCTAATCACATAGGCAGCCACTGCCTGGTATGTACCAAAATTCCAGATTCCCAGAAGGAAAGCAGATCTTCAGCATAAAGCATATGCTTCATAAACAGCTTAGGCACATTGAGCCACTCTTATCTTAGGTAGGTAGGAACCCTCCCCAACACAAGTTCTTAGATGCCAGCCCAGGGCCAGCCTTGCCAGTAGGCCTTTCTAAAGATCGGCAGTCAGACCTGCTCTGTTGACTCTTTTCTGCACACATATCTTCAATTATTTAAGACTCCAAAAACCCTCTGAGTAGGTCCTATTCCTCTCTTTATCTCACAGGCAAGGGAACAGGAGAAAGCTCATGCAGCTAATAAGAGAAAAGTTGGGAACTGAAACTCAGAAGTTTGACACTCGTGTGGGAGCTCTTGCAAACTTCACAAAGGAACCTCTTGTAATCGAGAACAGAAAGTGGCAGGGGAGTAGGGTCAAAGGATTGAGCCTTGGGCACTCCAATATCTAGAAGTCCGACAGATGACCAGGGAAGACCAACCAGTGACGTGGGCAGAAAACCAGGAGACCATTCCATCTATCCCAGGAGAGAAAGTTTCAGAAAACGGGTTATATGCAATTGTCACACTAGAGGGGATGCCATGGTTATTGCTGACAAGGTTAAGTACATGATCCAACTTTAATTTTCCAATGCCAATGCCAAATTTAGGTCGCATGCTTTCCCCCAACATTACCTTTGTTATTGAAGCTTATATTCCTCTATACACACTTCCCCTTTTATGTGAAATCCTATTTTCCCACTTTCTAAATAGCAATTTCTAGTCATCCTTCAAGAACTTCACCTAATAGTACCTTCTTTGTAGACTTTTGCTACATCTCCCCAACACAGCTATCTACCTTCTCCGTGGAGCTTTTCTCTTCATATTTCTATCACAATCCTCTTCTTACTAGTTTCTTTTATTTGCTTACTTTTCTGCATCCTGCTTTAGGCTGGCAGCTGCGGAAGGGCAGGACCTGCACCTTCTTCAGACCTATACTCTCAGCATCAGTGCAGTGGTTAGAACATTGCAAATGCTCAAGAAATGCGAGAGGAATGAAGGAAGGAAGAAAGGAAAGGAAAAAGGAAGGATGGATGGAGGGACTGAGGGAGCGGTACTGAGGAGCAGACAAGTGAAACAGAATAAGGTGCTTGGTGCAAACGTAGATAAACATGTCCTATAACCCAAGGCACCCAGAGCTCTCTCAGATTGGAAATATTTATATTCTAGTAATGGGTAGGTTGAACTTGCATTTGCCTGACTGGTGTTGCACAAACAAATCTACCAATTATACTTCCCGTGTATGCATGAATACCTAAAAGCTATAGATCGAAGTTTCCTGTTTTGGTTTTGTTTTCTTGAACTAGCTAAGAGGCAAAATCTCATGAGAGAGCCAGAGGAACATTTCAAGAGAATAGTACTTTATTCCCGAGTGTACATAAGTTTATCAGGTCTTTCGCCAGGGACGCTTTTTGGGGGGAGGGGAGGGAGGGAGGGGAAAACATATGGGAATACTGGCACTCTAAGAGTGGGTAGCCAATAAAGGGGAAAAATTATGCAGAAGTAGGGGGCTAAGAGACCAGGGAAATCAAATTTTTCACTTCATGCAGCATCCCATCTTCTGAAATACAACCAGAAAAATCTCCATGTGGAGAATACTAAGGTGACACGGATCCTATTTCCAAAGGGATTTAGAGATTGGTAGCAAAATGCTTATGATGTATGCTAGCTAATTACACTGGAGAGGGAATATTGGGTGGAGGCTCACTATAAACATGGCTGAGCTGTTAGGGCTGGCTACAGGCCAGGGAGGGGAGGCACCCTTCTACTCCACCACTTTGCTGTGGTTTGTGTTGAAGAATCTTCCTCGGGCTCGGGTAAATGAGACAACAGGGAAAGTTGGCAGGGCCACCTGACCGCAGCTCCAAAGTTCTCCTGTCTCACAGATGTTTCCTGCCTTCCCCACCAAGCACAGCCTCCTCTGAGGCCTCTGGGATTTCTAGTAAACGCATCTGCAGTAGGCAGATCCTGTTTCAGGGTCGGTTTCAGGCTAACCATCATTAAAAGGAGAGTCATGAAGAATTTATTAGAGGAAACACTGAACACAGTGAACTGATTCTGTCTTTATTTCTCTATTTCAAGTCACTCCATGTTTGTCATGGATACACTGATTTTCGCATAACTGACTTTTTATTAAAGAAAAAAAAAACAGTTTGTATCCTTTACAATTTTTGTCTTAAATGAGTAGAGATTTAATAGAACTAGCTGATGGAGCAATTTTCCCCCAAGACTTGTGTTTGTTCTATCCGGTGGTGACCCTTCAGGTATTTTAAATTTCAAGGGTGCCTGGGTGGCTCAGTGGGTTAAGCATTCCACCCTTGATTTCAGCTTAGGTCATGATCTCAGGGTCGTGAGATCGAGCCCCCTCATTGGGCTCCAAGCTCAGCACAGAGCCTGCTTCAGGTGTGCTCTCTCTCTCCCTCTCTCTCTGCCCCTCCCCTCTCTCACACTTGCTCTCTCTCTCTCAAAACAAAAACAAACAAATATTAAATTTCAGCTATTTGTTCCATTTTAATAATCTGCGTAGGCTAGAAGCAACTTCCTTCTCTGGGTGGATCTTGAAGCCTCTTGCTGCCCAAATTTTCAGTCCTCTGTGCGGCTCTTCTCAAAGTGAACCCAGAATTTGTTTCTTTTCTTATCAGACATCTGTATTCTCTCAGTTATTTAGACTGTTTGAACATTGAAGAATCTAAATGTCTCTTCAGGTCCTAAAAACCTCAGTGAAGTGAATATATTTTTATATTTTCCTTAAGAAGAGGCAACCACAACTCAACATTAAATTTTAGTAATATATTCATTGTAGTCTTCATGAACAAGCAATTTAGGAAAAAAAATATGTGAAATAGATTAGTCTCTGAAGACTACCCCTGAAGATGAAAATATTCTCATACTAGGCACTGGACTAGTTTTGCTGAAGTAAAAAAATCAAGGTTATATTGAATAAAGGCATAACTTCATCCCTAGGAGTTGAAAGAGTAACATGTTTTCTCTTAACAGATACAAAGCTGGGTTCTGTTGAAGGAGACAGAACTTAATTTGAATCCTAACTTTCCCTTTACCCTCTAGGAAATCTTGGCAAGTCAATCAAGCTCTATGAGTATCAGATATCTTATCTGTGGGACAATAAAACTAGTATGCACCGCCATGAGGGGCAATAAGGAAGAAATGTAACATGCGTAAAGTCCTTAGTCTGTGTGCAGCAGAACCAGTCAGCTCAGTGTATTGCCATCTTCACTGTATCATCATTTCTTAAACCTCATACTCTTTAGAAGGTATCAAAGCTGATGCAACACAAAGATGAAATGCAAGAAAGCCAACATTATGCATTTAATCTTTTTTTTTTGTCTAAAGACAGAGGGTAACATAAATATGAAAATATAAATACTTACAGACATTTATACAAAATATGTACCAAATATATACAAAGGTGAGTAATTGCTTATGGTTCTCAGATTTCTGGATTCCATGAAACAGAAAATAAAAATAAAAAAGAGATCAAACACAGAACTTTTCCCCCCCCCGGTTAAGAACATTAACACAGAGCAAAACCAAAAGTTGCTGTTTATTATCACCAATATTTTATATAAGAAAGAACATTTAAACATAAACATAAAAGGGCAAGGACACAATTTCAGAATGGACAGCTCTTTAAATTGAGCCAGTTTAACCCAATGAAAAACTCACCAGATTACTCTTATTATTCTTATTTTTCCACGGACTATAAAAATGTTGCTCAACCTAAGACCAGAGAGTGGATCAGTGTTTGAGAATCATTTGCATAGGCTATCATTCAAGGTCTTGATTTACTGCCTTCTTGTCACATATTTAATTTATATTTAGGAAAATAGACCTGACCTAATTAGATGAGTCTGGTCCTCAAACTATCACATAATCCACTACTGGGATTAAGTGAGTGGTTGTACGTTTTTGTGTCTGATGGGTTAAAGTGGGGGAAGGAAAGAGACAAGTGCCTTCTCCCATCCTCCCATCCTCCAGTAACAATTTTGTGGAGGGAGTGAAGACCAGGACAGCTAGTTGCTTACCAATATGTCTTTTTCCAGTCTTCCTTAGGAACAGACTCTTAATTCTGTTGAGGTTGGCAGTGTGTACAAAACTCCTTCATTTATCAACTTACCCTGCAGAAAGTGGTGGCCAGGTGTCATCGTTCTGGCCAATGGGCTGCTACAGAAATTATTGGTGAGGCTGGAGGAAAGCATGTTTTAAAAGAGGGGCATGCTCAGCTGCCTTTTTCCCCCATGCCTGGCTCTTTCATCTTGCCTGGAATAAAATTATGGATGTACAGTATATATTTTAAGATGCTGAGTCAAAGCCCCCCCTCCAAATCATAAGCCTGTGCCACTATACACTTGAGAGACTGAACCAACACTATTAATTGCCTACCCCAGGATTTCTCATAATGTGAGGAAAATATAGCCTTTTATGTTGATGCCACTACAGTCAGATCTCCCACTGGCAACCAAATTCAATCCTAATTCATACAAAAAAAATAAATAGAAAAAGGAAGAAATACCCTTTCCTCAGTAGCAGAATAGGAAAAAAAAATGGTAATAGGAAGAACGTACTACTTTACATCGTAAAGACTGCTAAATAATTACATTTATGTCATAATATGTCAGTATGTTTTGTTAGGAATTTAAAAGCAGAACCTGAATAACCTCATTATTTGTCATTACATATACAATAGTAGACCAAAAAATTAGCATACATAACATGTGTTATGAGTTGTATTGTGCCCCCCCAAAGATATGTTGAAATCCTAACTCCCAACATCTCAGAATGAGACCTTATGTAGAATCACGATAATTTCAGAGATGATTAAATTAAAATGAGGTCATTCTGGATTAGGACGGTCCATAATCCCAATGACCAGTGTCTTTATAAGAAATGGCACGAGAGACACATGAAGAGGAAACAGGATGTTTCCATTACTCAGTTGAGGTGTTTAAAACAATTTAGTTCTGGCAAAAGAATTGGTAGATCATTGGAAATTATTATGAATCTAGACAAAAATACCTAAATATATGTGAGATTGTAGTCTATGATAAAAGCCAACATTTGAAAATGATGGTAGAGAAGATCGATTATTTAGTAAATGGTGTTGGGTCAAGGACTGGTTGTATGGGAAGATATTTATAGGAAATGATCTTTTCTTCTTTCTTTAGACTAGCAAAATTTCCAAGTGCACCAGACATGTAAATAATTACAAAATAAAGTCATAAAAGTAACATAAAGTGTTGTAAGTGCTGCAGTGATACAGTGTTGGGATGGGGAAAGTCATTCTAAGCTGACATGAAAGCCAGAAACCATAAAGAATGGATACAAATACATACAAACTTAAAACTTTTGTGTAGAGGGGCGCCTGGGTGGCTCAGTCCACTAAGTGGCTGCTTTTGGCTCAGGTGATGATCTCAGTCTCCTGGGATCGAGCCCCGCATCCGGCTCCCTGCTCAGTAGGGAGTCTGCTTCTCCCTCTTCTGTGCTCTCTCTCCCGCTCTCTCTTTCTTCTCTCTCTCAAATAAATAAAATATTTAAAAAATTTTCTATAGAAAAAATATAAAATGGAGATAAGCAAAATGTGGGGAAAACTTGCAATATATATGGAAAAAGCTACTGTTTCTCCATGAGACAAGGCTCTAAATCCAAAAAAGGAAAAGGTAAATGCCTCAGTATAAAAACATGTAGAAATGTGATTAGGCTGCCCACAAAGGATAAAATTTAAAGGATAATGAATATACAAAAAGTATTAAGAATCTTTGGTAATAAGGGAAATATGAATAAATGCAACAATAAAGTAACATTTATTGCCTGTCAGGCTGAAAAGGATTCAAGTAGATTGTCAAAATCTAGTGCTGGGGTGTAAATGGGTACAAATGTCCTTCCTTTTCTCAAGGGGCAGTATGGCAAACGGGCTTGGAGGCAAGTTGCCTGAGTTTGAATGCCGCTTTATCGTTTTCTACCTATGTGACACCAACTTACTTAACCTCTTAATGTCTCAGTTTCTTCATCCATTGTAGGGGGTAATCATCACCATCACCATCATCATCATCTACGTTGTAGGTGTGGGAGGAAAACATGCATTAATATGTGTCAAGCACCCAGTACTTGGCAGAAACTAAGAGCTAGTATTAGTAGTGTTGGTGCTGTCATTACTTTCATTTTTTCTTTTTTTCCTTCTAAGCTTGAATTCTCTTGCCATCATTTTAACATGTGTCTCACATTCAGGAATATCTTCAATGTTTCTGCTCCATTGTCCTTCCATCCCACATTCTTGGATTTTTGATAAATTTAATTGTCGATATTTCAAAAGGATTTTATACAAAAAAATTTATAGACAAATTTTTAAAGGACTAGAAACTAAATTTTATTTTCTTAATTTTTTAAAGATTTATTTATTTTAAAGAGAGAGAGCAGGGGGTGGGGGGATGAGCAGAAGGAGAGAGAATTTAAGCAGACTGAATGCTCAGCACAGGGCCCCACACGGGGCTCAATCTCACCACCCGGAGATCTTGACCTGAGCTGAAAGCAAGATTCCGACACTTAACTGACTATAACACCCAGGAGTCCTAGAAACTAAATTTTAATATTCAGCCTGTATAATTCAAACCATGCTTGAGTTTGAGGTGGTGTTTTTTTTTTCACTTTGAATTCCATAATAAGATAAATATAGGGTTTTCTAGCATGCTTCATTTTTATAGACACCAAGTTTTGTTTATTTGAGTTCTTCTTACATAGGAATCATTCCTCAGGAGTAACTTAGGAATTTAGAATGAATGCAACCTCTTTCTGAAAGACTTTCTCAAACATCCCCACTATGTTCTCATATGCAACAGGAATCTGGCATCATTGATAATACTTACTTGTTTTTAAAAATCTCTTCACAATGGAACAAATGTAATTCATGAAACCATTTTACACCAATATTTATTTAGTGATTTCTAGTTTATTGAGCCCTTAAAATATCCCACTGTTGGAATCTCACAACAATCTCGTAAATAATCGGAACAGAATTGCTTAGTATCTCCATTTTACAATTGAGGAAGGTAAGGTTAAGGGAGATGACATATGCCTAAGGTCATACAGCAAGAAAAGAGGCTAGCCTGGTGCTGGAGTCTACGTTCCATTATTTTTATTTTACTTTATTCTATTTCTAGTTGTTGTTAATGCATTTCTTTGTTCCCATGGTTGTGTTTACCTTGGTCTTTAGAGGGGAGAGCAGGAGGGGTACAGGGAGATGAGATAGAGCAAGATGGTGCAGTACCATAGCCTGGATGATGCTGTTCCTTTTCTACCTTATTCAACTACTGATCACAAGATAGCGTATCTCAGACAGTATCGAGCATCGTTGCTTTCTGGTCATAAAATGCAAATAACATAGAATCTCCAACTTGCAAACATTTTTCGTATTTATTAAGATCATGTTTGTTTTTAGCAGATATTACTAATCCAAAAGTAAGGGCATTTTGAAGAAATCGTTCACAGTGCTCAGAGGTAAACTGAAAAGATCTGGTTCCTAGCTAAGTCACCCATCATCTTGGGGCACCTGGGTGGCTCAGTTGTTAAGCGTCTGCCTTCGGCTCAGGTCATGCTCTCAGGGTCCTGGGATCGAGTTCCTCATTGGGCTCCCTGCTCAGCGGGGAGTCTGCTTCTCCCTCTGCCCCCCACCCCTTGCTTGTGATCTCTCTCTCTCTCTCTCTCTCTCTCTCTCTCTCTCGCGCTGTCTCTCTCTCAACTAAATAAATACAAAATCTAAAAAAAATTAAAATTAAAAAAATAAAGTTTATTCTATTTTTTCTGGCATGCACTTGCATATTAGGCTGCTAAGTAGGTAACTGGTTAAATCAAAATGTAGCTTTTTCTCAATACAAGTAATTTGGGGGCAAATCCAAATCAACGCAACAATAGATTAAAAAAAGTCACAACAGACGACTGTATTTACACACAATAGAAGGTCATTCTCTACCTTCCAAAGAATGTATGTTGTAATCACTTAGTGATAAGAAAAACCAATAAGTTTCCTGTGACTGCTAAGCCTAGAAACTGTCAATGGGATCCACAAAAACACTGTGTTGGTGGCTTTTTGACTGAGAGAAATGTTTTCAACACCCCTGATGATCACTCGGACTAAGTGTCACTTACTAAGTGATTTGTGGTTTAAATTCCAAAAGCATGGGAGCATAATACTATTCCTTAAACATTTCTCACACTCCTTTTTACCTTACCATGGTCATCTACCTATTCTTGAAAATATCCTTTCTTGCCTCCTAAGATAACCTTTTTAGCTTCACTTGAAAGAAAAGTTGAGGAGCACCTGGCTGTCTCAGTCAGTGGAGCATGATACTCATGATCTCGGGGTTGTAAATTCAAGCCCCACCTTGGGAGTAGAGACTACTGGAAAATAATAATAATGATAATACTAGTAATAATAAACTTAATAAAGAAATAAAAGTTGGACCGTAATGAATTAGTCAGAGCTGTTCACTAACCTTCACCGGTCACTGAAGGATGTTGGTAGGAGAGGTATCAGTAAATTTAAGTAGAGGAAGGGTGAGTGTGTGTGTGTGTGTTTGTTTTCTAGCTACTTTTCCACTGGTGCAGAGCAACTACAACACGTAAGAAAGAAAGAAGGAAGGAGGGAAGGAAGGAGGGAGAAAGGGGAGTAAAGAAAGAAAAGAAAAAAGAAAAAAAAGAAAAGAAATCAGGGAGCTACCCAGACAATACAATACTATGGCTAATGAGGCATGAAAACTGGACCTGTCTAGCCACTGACAAACTATCCTTTCTCCTCTGATGTTTGCTGTGCAAAATTTCAGGGCAGTGACTTAACTCCTCCCTGCCTTAGCCTTAGTTTTACCTTCCTTAAATTTAACCATTTGTCTTCCAAACTACTTTATCACCCCTTCCCTCTGCTGAATGCCACATACCTGTATCCACATAATGCTTCAAAATCCTTTTCCTTGCCTCAGACCGAGGTTTGCCTTGATGAAAATGTTCAAGTATGCCAAAAATTTCAGAGTGTTTTACTCTGAAAAATAAAAAACAAATAAAGCAAATGTCAAGACACATCCAATATAGGATGCAGTGAATGAACAATGCAATTCACACATTAGATTGTCAAACTATATGTCTGTGTGTGTGTATGTATGTATATATATATTAATATATCTTATGATCATATATTTTATACAAAACATTATATCTGTATTCTGAAAGAACATACACAAAAATGGCTAACGAATATCAGCTCTCCGATGGAGTGGGAGCATAGTGAAGAATTTTCATTTTGGTAGTATAATTGATTTTATACTACACTTCATTTTTCATATTATGTATAAGTAGTGTTCTTTAAACAAGCACAGATTACTTCAGTAATTTTTTTTGTAAAGAAAAGCAACAGAGAAATTCAAAAATACAGAACTAGATAACCAAAAATGAAATTAATCATCACAGAGGAAGGTGCATAAAATCAGTCCTGGTTCATCTGATAAGAATTCTTAACCCTCAGGCTTGCTACAGGCAAAATTTCCAAATAGAAACAACACTTCAATAAGAAGAACAAGGAATGTTTAAAATAAAGATATTTTTATCAGTTCTGATAACACATAAAGTAGCTCATGGGGATTGTTTCTCCCAGTCTTACAAAGCAAACCTGTACGTGCAAGGAAACAAGACCACCAAATATAAAAAGAACGGGAGTAAGAAGTCCAGGTCCTCGGAATCATGAGTCGCTCTATAGAGATCTGAGGCCTCTGTTTAGCATGCCTTTTCTCCTTTTACTGCCCAAACTGCACTAGCAGCAAACTTTGGTGCAGGACTCTTAGCATGGGGCCCATGGTCCTCCAAGGGATCACTGAATAGAGAGAACTCAGGAAGTTCATGAACTTGGATGACCAAAAAGTTACTTCTCTATTTTCATCAAAATCTAATTGAAATTTAGCATTCCTTCAATTATGAATGTTGGCAACAACTGTCGCATCAGCGCTACCTGTAACTTTCCCACCAAAGAAATCACAAATGGCTTTATATCATATTACAGTTGTGGCATATATCTCAAAATATTATTTATGCACCTTACCACTTTAAAATTATAGTAGTTGTTATGTCTGTTACTAGACCTTGTTATTTCATGCTTTAATGAAGCAGCACAATGTGTTTTTAAAAATATTTTGACAACTGTGTTTTATTATTCTTGACTCCCTCAAATTCCCATACATTTTATTATATAAATCTAAATATATTCTTCTATGAAAGGGCCCACAGATTTGTCAATTCACCAGATTGCCAAAGAAGTCCACGGCACAAAGTTCATCTTGCTGCCCTGTACTCCTAAGGGACCAGTTCCCTTCAGATGCCTCTCTTCTCTTCCCACACTGCCCGTGGAAACCCCTATCCAAGGCCTTACCACCAAATCACTATCATGAGTTTTTTTCTCCCCCTACTACCCAGCACAGTGATTGACAGAGAATATATGTGCGAGAAAAGTACTCACGGTTTGTTCGAATGAATTAATAGTTTATTGTCTGAACTCATTTGTCATCACCAGTGGAATAAAACAGGATCACAAGAGGGGCGCCTGGGTGGCTCAGATGGTTAAGCGTCTGCCTTCGGCTCAGGTCATGGTCCCAGGATCACAAGAGATAAATCTCAGTTTTTCTATTTGAGATTAGACCTCTGAGAGTCATCCTTAGCATGTGCAGATTCCTTCTACTACTCTGGCAAGACTTCTGGACGAGAAGGCCAACACATCATCAAAAATGATTTGGGAATGTCAAACTCCATATGACCGCATTCTTCAGCCACACATGCAGATTATTAACTGCTTTGCAAGAATCGTCACAACTTTTTGTTTTGATAAATATGGCAGAAGATGAAGGTCTTAGAGCCTCCTGTCCCTGGAAATCATATTGTTAGCTCCATATTATCCTAGACCTTTGAACCTGAAGTCTGCAATAACACTGATACCTACAAAACCCATTGTCCTCAAATGCACTGAAACAAAACAAAACAAATGCACTGAAACAAAACAGAAAACAAAAACAAAAACAAAATAAAATCAATAACCTGCACAGTTGGGTTCTAGCCCTAATTAATCAGGTCATAGTATTTCTATGTGCTACATGGACCCTTATGTCCCATTGAAGTTTTCAAACTCTCTGCACCTGTGAGGTCAGACCTGGATGATCAAGTCTGCCGTAGATGCCTGTCACATAAGACGTCACTGCCCCGCATTGGGCTCCCTGCTCAGCGGGGAGTCTGCTTCTCTCTCTGCCTCTCACCCTGGTCTCGTGTTCTCTCTCTCTCTCTCCCAAATAAATAAATACATAATCCTAAAAAAAAAGAAAAAACAACTTAACATGTGTGTTTCTAAAAGAAGTGTGTGCTAAAATGCAAATGGTCTGCTTTGGTTAAGCTTTAGACTGGGGAGCAAAGAAGCATGATAATAGGCTAAACATGTTTTATGATGCTGCTAGAAAGCAAACCAAAGATTGTGCTGTGTAGGTCATGCGGGAACGTGAGTCAGGCAAGCACCAGCCCTCACCCTGCCTGCACATACTAAAGCAACAGTGCTCTAGGGCAACATCTTTTTTTCCCCTTCAAGGATTACTGCTGCATCACTTGGTGTTTCTCCTAATTAGCATCCACTAATTATAGTAAGTAACAAGTTCAGTAACATATCATGAAAAAAAAATGCACAATAGTGAAGCTAAAATGTAATTGGGAGAAATAAGTTCCTTTGGCTCCTGTGGTTTTACAGCAATAAGTCAAACGATACTGCCAAAATTGCATATCACCAGTTACAGATCAGTTGTAGATTAATGTGTGGACTGACACTGGCGTTCGTAATGAGCCAGTCACCATAGAGAAGCACTTGCTATGAAACGCACATAGCCAGAGTTTTCGTTATGGAGCCATAAACTCTAACCTACAGACCTTTTGCTCTTTGCTGTTTGAAAAACCTAATGAAGCACAGAGCTTATTACTGATATTACTGCTACACTAAGAAGTATTCTAAGAACACATGTTGAGAAGTTATGAGAAATTATACAAAAAACTAAAATAGAAGTGGACAGTGAGTTACCTCCAATAATTTTTGCTTGAGATTCTCAGTGTTTTTCCTAATTCAGCACAGGGAACAGATTGTTCATTAATGTGATTTATTGCATGGACGTATCCAGACTTTTATATACCCCCCAACGTGTTGTGATGAGCACTGGGTGTTATATGCAACTAATGAATCATTGAACACTACATCAGAAACTAATGATGTACTATACAGTGGCTAGCTGAATATAATAAAAAAAAAAAAGAATTTAAAAATCAAGAAAAAAAATGAAAAGGACTAGAATATAGTGTGAACTAAGGGGAAAAGCAAACAGAAACTGACATTGTAGCTTGGTCGCTTGTTTCTTTTGTTTTGTTTTAATGGTCATACTAATTAACCATTTACCAGGAATGATGGCCTGGTCTAGACAATGGTGTGGATGAGACAGGCTGCTTCTGCACAACTTCTGGCCTGCTAGCTGAAGTTCCTATTCCAAAGAAAAAGCTTACTAGGATGTAAATAACGGGAGTGACATTACTATAGGAATAACTTTAGATCCACTTTCATTTATAAAACTGTAGACTTTGCAAACTTGCGTTCTTTTACCAAGACACCACATTCTCCCTGGTTTTCCTTTGTCTCACTGTCTGCTTTCTCTGTGGATTTTTCTCATCTCCCCTTGTCTCTTACTATTGATGTGTCTCAGGACACCGTCCTTGGGCAGCTTTTCTCATCTGTCCACACTGTTTCACTCATGCTTCTTTCATTCTCCTGTAGTCCCGTGGCTTTAAATACTGTCTACATGCCAACGACTCTCAAGTTTCAATCCAGCTCAGACCTCTCCCTTGAACTGTAGATTTAAATATTCAATTGTCTAACCACTATCTCTTCCTGGTGTCTAATAGCCATCTCAAACTTAACATGTCTAAAACTGGGCTTCTGATCTTCCATGGCCCACCCTGTCAAACATGCTTCTCTGGTCCTCCAGTTGCTCAGGTCCAAACTGCTGCAATTGTTTTCATTCCTTTTTCAGATCCCATTCTCTTTTGCATCCTACGTTTGATTGTAAATCCTGTCATCTGTACCATCAGAATATATACTGAATCTAACCCTATTCAGTGCTACTACTTTTGTCCAAGACATCATCATTCTTGTCCAAAATTATTACAATGGCCTCCTAATCATTCTCCCTCCTTTTGGCCTTGCTCCCTTCCAGTATATTGTCAACAGAGCGGCAGAGCCGTCCCTTCAAAATGGAAGTCAGATCATGACACACCTTTGTTCAAAAATCTCCAAGGTCTTCCCATGTGTTCAGAGCAAATGTCAAAGCCTCTCAGCGGCTTGTGGGACTCTATCTGCTCTGGTCGTCGGTTACGACTCTGACCAAGGATACTACTGGATCCAGTTAAACTATCCTACCCTTTTCCTCTAACACCCCAAGTCTCTTCTTCCTAGGAGGTTTTGCACTCTCCCTGCCTGGGATGCTCTTCTTTCAGGTACTTAAATAATCAAGTCCTTGTCTGTTCATTGGGGTCTTTGACTGAAATGTCACCTTCTCAGTTGGAGCCTTCACTAACACCCTAGGGAAAAATGCAACACCCCATACGCTCTCACCCTCTGTTCTTGCTTCATTTTATCCCTACTACTTACTTCCATCCAATGAATTGTGCATAGTATTTGTCTTGTTTATACTGTTTATCTCTTCAGAATAGAAAATGGGCTCCAGGGGGGACGTTGTATCTTTCTGTTTTGATCACTGTTACCTAAAGTATTTAAAAAGTACTTGGCACATGATAAGAGCTCCAGATTTGTAAAAAAAAAAAAAAATGGAACTAATGATTTGGGGCTTATCCCATAACTGTTGATAGAAATCATTGTTCTAGAGTGATGGTCCAGATAAGAGTAAAGTAGATTAATACTGTAAGGACTGGACTAGGTTCAAAATGGTACAATGTATCTCAGGATCTCCTTCATTGCCAAGACATTGCTAATGAGACAAGCTATAACTAAAGATTGAGTTTTTGGGGTTTTTTTTTTTATATTTATCTAGTTGGAGCAAGATATAAAGGTATATATCTAAAAAATACGTATGCCTCTTTGTAGTAAATCCTCTGCCCTCAGTCTTAGTTCGTAGAAATTTTGGTCTGATTTCCATTTTGCCTTTTCTGGAATGTTGTATAAATGGAATCATGCAGTGTATACCCTCTTTGTTTATGGCTTCTTTCACTTAGCAAGAGGGCTTTTTATATTCATATTGTTGTGTAGAAGTTCTACAGTTGTCTGGTTTGACTTTTGTTTGCATGTGGAAGTCCCACACCATTTTTAAAAGGGTCTCTATCTCTATTTAATTATCCTGATACTGTTGTAAGACATTAATTGATCACCTATCTGTGGTATATTTATTGGCTTTCTATTCTGTTAGAATGATCTGTATCTCCTTATGCCATTAGCACACTTTCTTGATTATTATCACTTTGCTTTAAGTCGTATAATCAGGTAGTGTGAGGATGCCAACTTTGTTTTACTTTGCATTATTTGGGCTATTTTAAGTTCTTTGCAATTCCATATAAATTTTAGACTCCGCTTTTCCATTTCTACAACATGCACACTCACACACTGCTGAGAATTTGATTTGGATAGTGTTAAAACCACAGATCAATTTGGGAAAAAGTTGCCATCTTAGCAATACAGAGCCTTTCAACCCATAATAATAATAAATATCATATAATAAAACTATTTCTTTTACTCTTCCACAATTTCTATCAGCAATATTTTGTAGTTTTTAGTCCTGTACCTATTTTGTGACCTTGGTTGCCAAGCACTTCATGTTTATTAAGGATACTAGAGTGGTATCTTAAAATTTCTTTTCTAATTGTTTATTGCCAGTGCATATATATATAAAATTGAGTTTTGCATATTTACTTTGTATCTCACCACCTTTAATACTCATTTATTGTAGTAGCTGTTTGACAATCAGATCCTCTGCAAATAAAGCCAGGTTTTCTTTCAAATATATATATACTTATTTTTAATTTTAATTTTTTAAAGAGCAATGGTGAAAGAGGACATACATCATTTTCTTGTTCCAAATCTTGAGGGGATGGGAACTCAGTCCCTCATGATTAAGAATGACATCAGCCGTAGATTGTCCTTTATCACACTGAGGAAATTTCATTCCATTCTTAGTTTTCTAGGACTCTTTATCAGGAATGGATGTAGAATTTTTTTTTAATGCTTTTTTGACCTCTGTTTATTTGTTCTGTTAATATAAACTCCTCTGATTGATTTTGAACGTTGACCCAGCCTTGCATTCCTGGGATGAATTTCACTTGGTTGTGATTTGTTATCTTTTTTATAGATTGCTGGATTTGATTTGCTGATATTTCATTAATGATTGTTACATCACTATTAATGAAAGGTATTGGTGTGAAGTTTTCTTTTCTTCCAATGTCTCTCTCTGATTTTGGTGTTAGGTTAATGCTGACCTCATAAAATGAGTAAGTGGGTATTTTCTCCTCTCCAGTTTTCTAGGAGAGTGTGTATAGAATTGGTATAATTTATTCTTTAAATGTTTCATAGTACCCATTTCTGAAGCTACCTGGGCATATGTGTGTGGGAGTGGGGGAAGGGAGAAGGCTTTTAACTACAAACTCAATATCTTTAACAGCTATATCTTTACCAAAGCTTACCAAAGTACCAGGTGTACTTTGGTAATTTTTGTGATTTAAGGATTTATACCAGTTTATCTAAGTTAGTGAATTTTTTTGTCATAAATTGGTCAGAATACTTGTAGAATTTATTGTTATATACTCTTTTTTTCATTACTGATATTAGTAACTTTTTTGTTCTCTTTTTATTTCTGATCTTGCTGGCTATTGATCTCTACAAAGAACCAGGTTTTAGTTTATTGATTTTTTTCCTATTTTTTTATTTCTAATTTATTGATTTCTGCTCTTATCTTTATTATTTTTTTTCCTCTGCTTCCTCAGTATTTAATTTGCTCTTCTTTTCTGATTTTACAAGGTGGAAGACAGATCATTGAGTTGACACCTCCTTTTCTAACATAAGAACTTAACACTACACTACTTTAAATGTATCTTACAAATTTTTAAATGTTTTAATTTTCATTCAATTTAAAATATTTTAAAATTTCCATTGTGATTGCTTTGTTGACTCATACATTATTTAGTATCATGTTAATTTAAAAATATTTTAGGATTTTGTAGTAGACATATTTTGCTTAATGTATTGTGAATCTCTGATAGTAAGTGCATACTCAGTTAGGTTTGCTTTGTCATCTAGATAAGCTGACCACTTTATAAGTATGTAATATCCATTTTTATCCCGAGTAGGTTCCTATTCTTAAGTTTGCTTTGCCTAATACTAAAATACAGTGTGTACTTGCTCTTGTTCTCTTTCTTTCTCCTTTCACATCTTTATCTCTTTTTCAAAATTAGTATTTCATGGTAGAAAAAAGAAGCTATGTCTCCTTTAAAACCTTGCTTAGGGCTAACTGTGCCTCCATAAATTATAGCTTCTTTCACTTTAAGCCTTAGTAATATACTTATTGGAAATGTTTTATGTGCTTTAAAAATTATGAGTTATCCTCTTGGTTGAGGTTCAGTTGTACCTCACAATTAGTAGTAATAATGGGTGCTTATCACATACCAATAAGTTGCAATGTCTAGTACATCATAATAAGCAAATAATTTGTTCAATTAATGAACATTTTCAACAGAGACGTATTTTTTTTGTTGGAGAAAGTATGAAGACAGGCAAAATAAAAAAACAAAGCTGTACATAAAAATGTAATTTGTAAAACTTCTGTTACTCAGTTCCTCATAAATAGGAAAGTTGAAGGGGTTAAGGCAATGGCTACATACGCAAGAAAGAGAACCATATTTTCAGCAGAGCTGAGGTCCTTTGCAAAAGTACGTTTGGGGCTGTATGGGTTCTATAAGTCTCAGACCACCTAGTAATCCATGTGAGTGATCTTGGGAATGATGGGCAAACAACTTGACCTGAAAAACATAATGTGTGGCTGATATACTTTATCATTCATGGCACTTACCAGAGGTAAGTATAAACTGAATCTTTGTTGAAGCTGGGAATGAATGAATGAGGAAGAGGAGTGTGATATGATGGCAGCGTGGGCCCTATACATTTAAAATTATTAAATATCAATTTGCGTGAATTCTGTGTCATAGGCTAAAAATTCTTGTACACAACAAAAATTAAATTACTATAAAGTAATTCAAATCAATCTGAAAAATAAAAGTTAATAATAGGTTTATTTCACCTAGACTGCACAAATTGGTAAGGCAGGAAATCATGTTTTGTGTTTTTTTTAAGTGTCTTCTTTGCAACAGAAATTGATTAAAATGCCGGTGGTTCTATGAAGAAGTGAGATTAAAAGTGTTTAACCAATGGTAGGCAATATTTTGGAGGATGCAACAAGAGGCTATGTGAGGACATTTCTGGGAAATATCTACCTGTGGTGGGAAGACCAATCTCAGGGGGCCAGATGGCATTGAACATTTGTCAATTTCCCCTGACAAAGGTGGAGGTTGCTCTAGACAGAAGGCTACTTCTGGTGATTCTGCCGTCTCACAGGAGTCATTGTGGGGTCTTTGCCTAGCTCATTGGCTGGAGGGTACCAGAATAGCCCACCAAAGGTATCTCCCTAGATTACCTCAGAGAGGGGCCGGTGGGAGCAGGGACATTTGGAGGGCTTGAGCAATGGTTTTACCAACAAAAATGAAAATATCAATATTTGCACAACCAGTATAATTGTATAATTGTGAATGCTGGTCCTGATTACGTATTTATGGAGTCATATACACAAAATCTAGTTGCTAGGTTGTGAAGACCAGGCTGGCTTCATGGGTGTGTGACTTGTGCAATCTCATAAGCCCTACACTTAGGAGGACTTCACACTTGGTTTAATGGTGAGTAGTTGTCATATTACAATTATTAATAATTTTTTAACAAAGAGCCCCACATTTTCATGCTACACTGAGCCCTACAAATTATGTAGCTAGGTCTGTGTGAGGATATTCAAGCAGCTTTAAGGGAGAGGGTCATGTGATAATGAACTATGCCATCCTATCAACAAAGAGGGAGGAGCTGAAGATCCTTCCAGCAGCAATGTGAGTGGTTTATCTTGAAGCTGGATCCTCCAGCCCCAGTCAAACCTTCAGACAACTACAGTCCTGCTGACATCTTGATTGTGACTTCATGAGAAGCCTTGAGCAAGCACCACCCAGCTAAGCTACTTCAGATCCTTACCCACAAAGAATGTGAGATGATATATGTTCTTTTTAAAACCACTGAGTTTTGGAGTAATGTTGATACAGCAACAGATAACAAAATAGAGGGATTTTAGAGACTGATCCTGAAAGCATTGCCCTAACCCATATTCCATTAACCAAAATCCAATGACATGGATTCAACCATCTGCAAAGGTGAAAAATCAAGACTTTTTGTAGCCTGAAGAAGAGATTGATGAGTATAGAATCATCCTCAGATGTAGCCTGCTAGAAATTGTCATTCCCATGTGGTAGAAATGCCAGAGTCCAAGATCTCAAGGATGACCCAGGGCTGAATACAAACACTATGGAGTTTAGTTAGTCCATCTTTGCTAGAGATGAAAAAGATTCCATTTTTTAAAAAATATTCTTTTTTTTAATTTTTAAAAAACATTCATCAAAACTTAAACACACTTTTGGAGGTCCCATTAATATAATCAGGGGCTTATAGTCTGAACAATTTTAGTTTGTGTCTTCAGTATTCCATGTTAGTCCTTGATCTTGGGCAGGTTACTTAATCATCTGGATCCTTCAACTCTAAAATGGGGAAAAACATGGGCCCATCTCAAGAGATTATTGGGAGGTTATGTGAAATTATAGCTATAGCATTTGTCACAATGACACTTAATAAGCACTGAGCAAATATTAAGTATGATTTCATTAAAGCCAGAAAGACAATAGTATTGGTGAAGATAATAGGTAGTGATAGAAACAGGGAGTCAAAGGAATTAAACTTTTCCTGAGAAACACTAAAATCATTTTATTAGATGCCCAAAGTCATATATCCTTCATCGAACATGTATTTCTTCAGTAGCTACTATAAACTAGACATATATGGTGGAAAGTGTTGGGATTATGCAGATCCATCGGTTGGGATGCTTAGAGACAACCCTAGGGAAGATAAGACAATGAACATGTGGCTACCAATGTGAGTAGTGGTCACGGGGAAAAAAAGGTGATGGAGGACTGATGAGATGAAGCTAATAAAGCGGCTTCGGAGAAAACTCTGAAGAAGTCATATCTCAGCCATAGGTTGTAGCTGGAGTACATGTTCTCTACCTTAGAACGTGCCAGAGAGGGACTGTGGTCAGGTTGGACATCTCTTAGGCAGAGGGAACAGCAGAGATAATGGACTGAAATGGGCTTCCAAAGGACAAAGAAACAAAGGAATGTAGAATATTAACAATGAAAGTCCCTTAACTGATGGTTTATGAAACCCAAACGACTGACCCTGGCAGCTATTGGGCTACTCTTCCCAAAGCATGTTGAGTTGAGATCACGCAATGCCTTCCCCCTCACTGTTCTCTCCACACCTCTGGTCAGAATTGACATATTTGGGCAAGAGGAGAATCTGAAAGGAAAATCGGCTTCCCTCCCCAGATTCTCTCTAAGCTTCAGGGAAAGATAAGATGAATTTTTAAAAATCTATGATGAAAAAATAATTATGGACCAAGCAGATTACACAGTGGCCCCTGCTTGTTGTTGCTTTGATTATCCTAGTCACACCTAACTGAATTCACTGCCGCTGCTTTTAATTGGTAGCTTTCTTTCCTTCCAGGCCTCACGTCAAATACTGGTATCTCTTTACATTTTTTTCCAGTTGTTTTTGCTGCTGGTGTTTATTTTTCCCCGTGCCTCCAAGCATCGGGAGCAGGGATCATACAGATAACTATGGTTTCTGCTGTTGTATTTTCAACTCCATTTGTGAAGGTGTCCTATACTCTCACTGCCCTTGTTTTATTTTAATCCTTTTTGTCTCGCCTCATTATGTCCAAATGAACATATTCCATTAATCAGTGCATGTGGCCCAGGATGTCTTTCTGACATAGTTACACACAGAGTCACAGGCCTGTTTCATCATGTAACAGCAAAAGTAAGAGTCAAAAGGAAAACGGTGTGTTCCAGTATAGGACTGGAAGCAGCCATCTCCTGTTTTACAAACTTGGTTTCTGGCGCTCACTGTTAACAAGTGAGGAAGTTTGAGCCCGGGCCGACTTCTGCATGAGGACAATGAACCGGCATGGGACCGAGATCAGCCACTATTCCTCTCTCTCCTTCTAGCTTCTAAAGAGAATATTTTTAACCTCTCTCTTTCTCAAAACACAGACTTTTGAACAGTTATTTTCCACTCCATTCCTGCCCATTGAAAGTTGAAAAGTTGCTGGCAACACACTGAATTTTTAAAAAGCCCAGGGAGCGAGAAGAGGTGGGTAAATCACCAGTGCCCTCTAGTGTTCAGAATGCGCAACACCCGGGAAACCACAATCGGCGGCCGTGGTTTTGCTAATACAGCTGCAAGTCTTTTTTGTGAGGGAGAAATGTGGTTTGTTTCCATTATATTTGGTAGCCGAAGAGTTTCAGTTTTTCCCATAAATTCTCTGGAAACAGAAATGCTGCATTTTTCAGGTCAAGCGATATTTATTTCATAGTTATCTCTAAAAGCCCAATGAAATGTAATTATATCATTCTTGAAGGGACTAAGAATAGAACTCATTTTTTTTTTTAAAGAAGAAACAATTTCAGCAAGTTTTTTTCTATATTTAAGGAAGGGCAATACCGATAAATTGATATAGAGCCACTATTTAATGTCTGGAATTTAGTGTGTGTGTATTTGTGTATGTGTGTGTATAGTTTAAATTTGTTTCTAAGTAAATGTGAATGTGACCTGCTTTTACTAATAGGATAATTAATTCAATCTCTAAAAACCTACAGAAGAAACGAGGAGTTACCCTTCTTGTCCTGGAGGGCAAGTAAGACATTTTCAAGAGATGCCACAGGCAAAAGCCATCTGTTTGAAATCACTCTGATTATGGAAGCAGGTAATTCTTGGTCCCAAGGGAGGTGGCTAAAGGGTGGAATCTCTTTAAAGGTGATACATCTTCCGGAGATCCCTGAAAAGTGGGAGCCTGCAGCGGCCCTCCTGCCTCTCAAGCAGCCAAGTCTGTCTCCCACACCCCCACCCCCACCTCCCCAGCTCTGAGCCTGGGTGTGTGAGGCTAACCCCCACCCAAACCACCGTGCAGAGAGCAGGGTATGGTGGACCACGGACAGCAATAAGAATGACTAAATGTCAGGAGGACGATGACTCATAAACTCATATGAAAATGCTGAAATTTGTTTAGTTTGGCCAGAGAGGGGATGATAATAGTTAGCAAATATGTGGCTCACAGAGGGGTTGTTTTAAATGGGATAGATAAAGGATGAAGGGGATATTAAACTGATAAGGGGAGAATGACTTTCTGGAAATATTCCCCAACCTGAAATGTAGGCAAGTATGAAAGTATGTTGGAGGGAAAAAGGGAAGTTTAAATTCCAGGATCTAAATTCCAAGTCAGATAGAAGCAAGAATGATCATATGCAAAGGTGGTTTGGAGATCCTGGAGTATTCGACATTCGACATGATTGTCTGGAACGGGCTGACCTTTCCTAACAGCTAAATTAAGCAAGCAATCCCCATTCCTTTCTTTCTTTTTTTTTTTTAACCATAAATCTTTCCAACTGCACTGAAATTCCTCCCTACTAGTTTTTCTTTCCATCACCTCTTTCTCCATACATGTTTACCTGTGCCTGGAATAACCTGTCTTTGTCCATATGATTCATTCACTACATTCATTTTTTCCACAGAAATGTTCCTTCCTGACCTGCGCCAATTGTCACCCAGAACAATGTTTTCAATCTCCTCAGCGAACAGTACATGTAGCTTACAGGTTATGACAGTGGCCTTGTGCAATGGACCGATGTTCTTGTCCCCTCCAACTTCACACGTCAAAAACTTAATCCCCGGGTGCTGGGATTTGGAGGTGGAGCCTTGGAAGGTCATTAGGTCATGAGGATGGAGCCTCTGTAAGTGGGATTAGTGCCCTTATAAGAAGAGGCCCAAGAGCAGCTAGCTCTTTTTCTGCTGTGTGAGGACACAGCAAGATGACCTCTGTAAACCAGAAACAGGATGTTTCATCAAGAACTCAACTATGCCGCCACCCTGGTCTCAGACCACCCAGCCTCCAGAACGGTGAGAAATAAACATTTGTTTTTTAAGCCCTGCAATCTATGGTAATTTGTTCCGGTAGCCCCAAACTGACTAAGATATGGAGCAAAACTGCTGGGGTTTCAACAGTTCTATAAAGTCAGGCAAATCACTCAACCTCCTTGTGCTTCAGTTTGTCAAGCAGGGAAAGTTATAAGACCAAGAATGAGGATTGAATGAGTTAACATATAGTCATTTAGAATAAAGTCTGGCATATAAAAATCACTGCTAAAATGTAAATTATTTTGGGGCACCTGAGTGGCTCAGTCAGTTAAGTGTCTGCCTTTGGCTCAGGTCATGATCCCAGGGTCCTGGGGTCGAGCTCTGCATCGGGCTCCCTGCTCAGCAGGGAGTCTGCTTCTCCCTCTGCCCCTGCTTGTGTTCTTTCTTGCTCACTCTCTCTCTCAAATAAATAAATAAAATGTAAATGATTTTTTTTAGATTTTTTAAATTTTATTTTATTATGTTATGTTAATCACCATACATTACATCATTAGTTTTTGATGTAGTGTTCCATGATTCATTGTTGGCGTATAACACCCAGAGCTCCATTCAATACGTTCCTAATACCATGCTAACCCATCCCCCCACCCCTCCCCTCTAGAACCCTCAGTTTGTTTCTCAGAGTCCATCATCTCTCATGGTTCGTCCATTTTTTTAAACTCTGATTTTTTAAACTACTTTTACCACAATAGTAAGAATAGTAATAAGAACACACTTTACATATCTATACACACACACATGTATATACATACATATATCATTAAACAAGAGTTTTATTATATAATAATTACCTGATGATGTGCAATGCATTCTAGTTTATTCTTCTATAGTTACTGGAAAAAATTGTGATCATGAGCCATTAAATAATTTATGTCTCATTATTGTTTCTTGACTCACAGTTGGAAAAATACCTCTTTGGATACAAAGCTTAGGCTATGAAGCTTTCCGGGATGTAGGAGGGAAATAGAGTATGTGGATATGGAATTTCTGGACAATTCCCACAGCTCTGGGACTTCTTGTCACATTCCAAGTTCACGATGTAGCACTACCTCTTCTTGTGGTACCAATTTACTTCTTGAATTTTTTTTTTTTTTTTTACTAAAGATGGTACCAACAACAACTACACAGCAGCAACAATAAAACTGTCACCTTGCTAAGGTGTCCTAAGAAAATCAAATGATAAGAGTTGCTAGTATTCTCTACAAGATGATGTTAGAAGGAGTAAGCATGTAGCTCGAGGACTTCAGCAGTGCTAAGCAGATCAATATAATTTAACTGATGCTGAGTAGGTAGGTCATAACTGTTTCTCCTCTTCCCTCCGAAAAAATGCAACCAACCAGACAAGATCCCCATGACTGGGCACGTGCGTATGTGTGTGTTTGACATTAGAGTCTATAACCTACAATAAGGATAACAATTGCTTAATCAAACTGACATTTTTGTTATAAGTATATGTTTATATTTGTATAGGTGATATAATAAAACTTATTTCTTACATGGAACATTGTCAGGTAAGTTTTTGAAATTATACTTTTGAAAAATAGTTTCAGACGATCTGACAACTCTATACGTGGATCCCGTGAATTCAAACAGTAATTAAACTATGTTTTCCCTCTCCCATTGATTTCTGTTGTTCTTTCCAAATTCATAAAAGGACAAAGATCAAGCAATAATATTCTAAAACAGGGGAGGTGTACCTGCAACCAAACAAGGAAGAGTAAGTATAACAAAGGACAAAAATTCATCATGGTGCATGTGGCCAGCAGGTGCCAAGCAGAAGTTTGTGGGGCAGATGTGGGTGTCCTGGAGCTCAGAGGGGGTTCTGGTCTTCTGAAAAGGCCAAGCTACAATCCACAGCCCCAGAAGCATGTTCTGCTCCCACAGACTCAGCCAGGCCCACAAAGCTCTAGAGAAGAAGGGAACAAGCTGAGTAAGAGACAACTTATGTACGAACAGGAGTTAACCACAGCAACACACTCTTCCAGAGCTTTGTGTAAGTGCATTGCCCCCTACACTGCAGACACAAAAGATAATTTAATTCTACAGATGCAACTCTGTGCTGAATGCACATACCTCAATGACTATCATTTTCCAATCAGCATGAGCACTTTTCTGCCCTCTCCTGGAAAGGGTTACTTATCTCCTTTGTCCAATATTGAAGACTCCTAGGCATGTGATTTTAAGATGTGAATCCCGATGCCCTTAAAGGTCTGGCTGGCATACTGATGACTACCTTGTTCTTCAAAGGGCCTCTGGTCAGCGGCTATCACTGCTATATTCTATTTTAAAATTGCACACAAAGGGGCCTTGGTCTCCTACCAAGGTCATCTCACTGTGACCCCAATAAGCAGCTAAACCACAAGGCTTGATGTGTAGAACTTGTTCAAAATCCAAATCTAGGCATGCAATCGGGTCTAAATAGTGAATTTCTGTGTTTGCTCAGGTCAGACAGGTTCTGGTGAATTAATAGTGTTCCCTGGAATGTTGGAGAGTATGTTTTCTGGTCAGAGTAGATTGTGCCAGTAACAAACAAGTTACCAAATCTCAGTGGCTTCACCACCAAAAGTTTATTTCTTGCTCACACATGTTCAACATGAGTTGGCAGGGGTTTCTGCTCATCACAGTTGTTGGAAGATCCGAACTAACAGGGATCTATCCCAACACACATTTCCATGATTACCACAGCCAAGGGAAGACAGCAAGCATGTCAAATTGTTTAATGAGCATCCACCTAGAAGCAGCATATAGTACTTCTGCTCACATGCAGTGGCCAAAGCAAGTCCCAGTGCCACACCTCACTTCTGGGGGATGAGAAACACAACACTAACAGTGTTGAGAAGGAAAATGGGAAACATTTGGTAAACAACCCTAATGACTACCATTTTCCTCATCATTCATATTTATTTGGTGACCAAGACCAGTTCCCTGACAAGTCATTTCGGTTTCTACTTTCCATTTCCTTGTTGATTTAGTCTATAATCCCATTGTTCTTCAGCTGGGTTGTACAAGCCCTTTAAACTTTGTCCAACAACCCACATTTTATATTGCAGTCATATTGGATTTTTTGCAGACCAGCACATTTTATTCCACACCCTCATGCTTCTTGTCACATTTTCTCCCTGTTATCCTCCTCTCATCCTTCCATCTCAAATTCTGCATCCCTGATAAAGGCTTCCCAGAAAGCCCCACGTACTGTCCAGTCCATGTTATGGTTAGTAACACTGTGCTGCTTTTCTCTATTTGTTTTTTTATTACAAGAACTTATGTTTCCATTAATGTGATTATTCATATAAAATAATTTTATGTTTACAAGGACATAGACTCCCTGAAGGTAACAGTCATTCTTCCAGAAGAGCCACGGTAATGTCAGTCCACATTTCCATGTCTCTACTTTCATCTTTTTTGTCTTTGTGTCCCTGGTGTCTAGAATACTGCCAGAACTCAGTAAAAGTCAAATTTATCTATTGAATGGTACCAAGAAATATAACTGACAGGCATTCCTGATATTTAGTCCATAATAGAAGGAAAAACTATTTTTAAAACATTCCAAATTAAAAATTGTTACTAAAAGTAGACTCAGAGAAAAAAGAGACCCGAAGAGTGTTCTGGAACATCACCATTAAGCCATGGTTGTTGTTCATTATTATTATTATTTTTTTTTTTTGCTGGAGCTCACTAGGATATATGTATTAATCTGTGACTTTTTGGATAGTGTAGGATGGAGCCTGAGATTTTTGCTCATTTCTAAAGCTCTTCCGGAATGTGATACTTTTGATACATGTCATCATTACCTTCCTATCACTCAGTAACCTGATACATTTCCCAAGGTTGCAGCCCTTATTTATTTTTATTTAGTGAGGCCACTTGCTTCCTGACAGTTCCCGGACAGCATCTCAGTCTCACCCCCACCTCTAGAGTAGTCACTGTAGGAATTTATTGTGAGGGATCAGAACCAGAAATCTTGTTCTCATTGCTTATGAGTGGGTTCATTTTGCAGCAGGAAGGTGCTAGAGTTAGCAAGGGTGTGTCTATTTGCCTTCTGTATTCTGTGCTTTTAACTGCCTCTTATTTGCTTTAGCAGCATTAGGCCACTAAGGCAGTCTGTGTTTTGTACAGAGTACACTTGTCTGGGAGTCCTGCACACCTGTAATAAGGAATTTCGATATTAAGCTAAAGCCATAAAGAAAAACACAACGGTTCGTTCATATGTCAAACTAATTATAGTTACTTTGCTTATTCCAAATCCCAAAAATTATTCACTCAGCCCAACTAAATTAGGAATTTCCACTGTATAAGAACATAATTTTCCCAATCTACACTTTCAAGTTTCAATTTATAGTCTTATTTATGATTCAAGATAACTGTTAATGATATAATAATTAGGAGAAGGAGGAGGAGCAGCGGGGGAGGAGAAGAAGATGATGTGTTTG
Source organism: Callorhinus ursinus (assembly GCF_003265705.2). Taxonomy (NCBI): domain Eukaryota; kingdom Metazoa; phylum Chordata; class Mammalia; order Carnivora; family Otariidae; genus Callorhinus; species Callorhinus ursinus. The sequence continues at coordinate 44,420,152 of NW_027397063.1, forward strand.
TCTTTGGTTATTTTTTAATCTCAAAACAGATTCTCAGCAAATACCAACTAAAATCTCACTAGAATTGACTCGTTTTCATGCTGCCATTGAGATCAACTGAGCTCACGGTAGCTCTGTGTGGGTGTCTTCGAAATAAGATCTGAAACAATAAGGTCAACTCCACTCTAGAGGAACATGAAAATGCCCTTTAGACTTTGAATCGGAGGAAAGTTTCAGTCTCCTTCTTCCTCCTTCACTAAACCATATCCTTTCCGTACAATCATTGTTCAGCGATGAGCTCAGAAATCTAGTGTAGCTCCCTCCCTCTTCAGAATGGGAGATACTCCCATGCAATTGGAAACATCTGAAGTTTCCCTATAAGGCTGGCCATTCTATGTGTTAGCAAATTTAATTTTGTAGGCACTCTGCAGGTTCCCCTATACCAATGAGATTGTATGAATCTAGCATACTAGAACTAACAGAACGTAGTGGCTGTCTTTTTTTTTTTTTTTTTTTTTTTTAACCATCGTCTTCCTCTCGCATAGAGCCTAATTTGTGCAGGTCTTCTTTTCCTCCGTGTGCCTCATGGGAAACTGACCTCTTGCCTGCCTTTGCAGGTGTATCAGGACTAGATTAAAACTCATGATTTCATGATGCCTGTAGATGACTAGTTTGCAGGAGAGGGAAGCATGTGGTCTTGAGGCCAGGCCTTCACGGGGCTTCTGGGAAAGGCTTGCTCCTAAGAAAACAACACAGAAATAAGTAGCTTATTTTTTGCCTCTGGACATCGTCTTTCCTGATGTGATCCAAAAAACTGCCGTAGCAACTTTCACACAGGAAAGGAGGCCTGAGGGCCGCCCAGGAGAGACATGGATGGAATCAGTGAATCAGGTCCTTGCGGACATGACTGAATTGTTGATCATATTGCACCTGGGCCTCCTTTCTTCTTCTTCTGACATTCAGCTATGTGGGAAAAAAATAATCCCTCACTCATTAAGGTAATTTGAATCAGATTCAATCAGGACAATTTATTCCTGTCTCCATGACTCGGCCCTTAACTTCTGGCTGTTGCTATCACACATGGAACCAATGACAAAACTATTTTAATTTCCCATTGGTTCTATTTAGAGTTGCCAGATAAAATACAGGAAGCCCAGTTAAATTTGAATTTCAGATGAACAATGAATAATTATTTTAGGATAATTACGTCCCATGCAATGTTAGGGACATACTGATATAAAAAATTATTCAACATCTATCTGAAATTCAGATGTCACTTGGTACCCTATATTTTTATTTGTTAAATCTAGCAACCCTGATTTTATTAGAACAATATTAAGAAGAAGCATTTTAAAAGTTATTTCTCAATAAGCAGTGGGAGGTAGCACAAAATAGAGTATGTGTGATTTGGTTAACAGGCATTTGAGCATGAGAACAACCTAACTCAAATTTTCATTCATAAATTTAGATAATACAGTCATAAATGCATATGTACAAAATATCAAATACATTATTACCAGATGTATTATCATGGAAATAGCTAAAAGAAGGGAAATTTCTTTCAACACCAGTCTTACATTAATTACAACCTTTAAAAGCATACTTATGAAAGGCATTACTTTTAAACAAAACCCTCCTTTTTTATTTTCAACCTAGGCTCATGTTTGTTGAGATGGATCCTTGGATTCAAGATCTCTAAATATGGCATTTAGTCTCTGCATTCATTGGAAGGGATTTGTAAATTCCTAATGAAGAGAGATTGGGGGAGGAGTTAACTAGTTTCCTCTAGAGTAAAACACACTGGAATGTGATCATTGAAGTTCTGGGTTTAAGGCTCAGGAAATAAAAATAAGAAACTAAGAAAATGGGCATGTATTCTCATCTTTGTAAAAGTTTTGTAAGATTTTAAACAATGTCCTTAACCTCTAATTCTTCATGTCTAAAATGGAGAAATGACTTACCATACAGGACTTTTTGTAAGTTTTAAAAGCACTTTGCAAGTGATGGGTCCCAGTAAAATTACAAAATAGCATTATGAGTACTACAATTAAGATAGTTTCCATAAAAATTATCAACTAGAGAAATCTAGTCTGTAAATATTCTCACTACTGCAATCCACAAGTATTAAATTTCAACTTCTGTTATATGTCTCATTAAGAACCCATTTTACGTCATGACTTCCCCCTAAAAGAATCTATCTCTTTTGTGCAGAATCTCATTATCCAACTGTCCCACGATGAAGATGTTCTGAATGGCAGGTAATACCTCTGCGGTTATCTTCCCAAAAAGCAAATATAGGTCTGTTTCCTCTATATTAATGACATGATTTGAAAACTTCTCAAGTTTGGCGAGTGAGGATCATTCCATTTATGTCACTTTTCAAGCTTGGGTCTTCTAATTTGACTATTTTGACTCTTCGCATTTCTCTGTAGAACTATAGATAGATTGAATTCTTTATTTAAAGCAATTCTCTTGCCACGGGGGAAATAATGGAATGAGTTATTAAGTTCATTGTAAGCCTTTGACTCTTTTAGAATCAAAAATACATGTCACCTAAAGGCCCATATGGAAGCTAAAATGTTCTGAGACTTTGTTAGAGAAGGTTGATAGAGAGAAATGTTTGTAAATTGCTAATCAGGATAAACACATTCCAATCAAACACACAGAAATTTTAATTGTTCTTTAAAACTCATACTTCCAAGATGTTGCCAGAGTAAATGATTGTCTCCTAATTATACAATTGTTCTTGTTGCAATACTTCAGTTTCCAATCAAGACTGTTATGGTGTGAAGATACAGAACAGAATGAAAAAACTTGATGAACATAAAGAAGTCTTTGGTACTACAACTATGCCTACATTATTTCTAGGACTTTTGCTTCTTTTTCTGCAAAGGAGACAAATTGATAAATTTTAAAAGTATTCACACTGAAGCTTGATTGTTCAAATAGTACAATTGTATGTGTCCTTTGGCGAGAAAAGCTAATGCAAAACTGTGCTTTAAAATATATTTTTGGGGGCGCCTCGGTGGCTCCGTCATTAAGCATCTGCCTTCAGCTCAGGTCATGATCCCAGGGTCCTGGGATCAGCCCCACATCAGGCTCCCCGCAACACAGGAAGCCTGCTTCTCCCTCTCCCACTCTCCCTGCTTGTGTTCCCTCTCTCGCTGTGTCTCTCTCTGTCAAATAAATAAAATCTAAAAAAATAAATAAATAAAATACTTTTTTTTAAAGATTTTATTTATTTATTTGAGAGAGAATGAGATAGAGAGAGAGAGCATGAGAGGGGGGAGGGTCAGAGGGAGAAGCAGACTCCCCACTGAGCAGGGAGCCTGACGCGGGACTCGATCCCGGGACTCCAGGATCATGACCTGAGCTGAAGGCAGTCGCTTAACCAACTGAGCGACCCAAGTGCCCCAAAATACATTTTTGAACACAGAAAAATTCCATAGCAATTTATTTTGTTCTCCTTAAATTTCCTAAATATTATCTCCAAACATATTTTGAACTTCAGCTATATGCCAGAAACAACATTAGCAGTTGGAGCTAGGGAAAAAACAACAACATTGGATATTGTCTCTTCCTTTCAGGGCCTTCATTTAAGGGGATGATAATAAATCCCCTATAATCTAGGAATCTTGTCACTAGTTATTGATTTTTTTTTTATTTTGTTTAATGAAAAGATCTGCAATCCACTCAATTCTGATTTTATGGCTACATTTATGGATATATGAATCATTTTGAATTTTATGTAATTTCCTGTGCCCCAGTCAGCTGTTGGCACCTAGACCAATTCTAAATATTACATACATTTGATAAGATTACACCAAGGATTAGAAATAATGTAGATGCTTAGCACAGAGTATGTCACATGAAAGGTACCCCATAAATGGCTGAGTGAGTGGATTTATTTCACAAATTTGTAGCTGAAGAAAGAAAAGATAAGTTCAAAGGTGATATTTTCTGATATTAATACAAACAGAAAAATTAAAAATTTCCTCATTCATGTTAAAACAAATTGTGAGAGTGAAAATAAAGAATTAAAAGATGTATGTGCCAGTGTCAGCTAGGAAATATTTAGTCAAAGGCATAGATATAAGTTACAAAGCTTTTTTTATATTTATAGATTATTGTTTAGAAGAGAAATAGAGAAAAGGTCCATAGGAAATAAAATTGTTTTAGGTTTTGCGAGTAGAGTTCTAAATAGATTACTAAAAAATGTCCTTCCTGTAGAAAATAAATCTTTACTTGGGAGGGATATATTTATATATATTCGTCCTCAATATGCTGACAGGAAGGGAGAGAGAGAGAGAGAGAGAGAGAGAGAGAGAAAGACCCATGTAGCTGTTCAGAACGAGGTGCAGAATAAGCATTTCAATTACTGACCACAGTGATGACATTCCAAGAACACAATCAAGGAATCCTATTATATCCTTTCTTACTCATGTTATTTCTATTAAGCAATCACTATACAGAAAATGATGACAGAGAAGGAAAAGGAAAAATAGGGCAACCCACAAATCCTTTTCCATTTAGCCCTTACTTACTCAGCAAGCTGAAGGTAGAACGTGTTGGTAGAGAGAGTGCCTATCAAGAAGTAAAATAGAAACAGTTGAGTTAGGTTTGTGCAGCATTGCCATTGTTCTCATAAAAACAAAATGCATATGCACATGTGAGCTACTAAATACAAGTTGCACGACTTTGGTGGCTCTAGAGATGAGTTAAATGCTCTTACTTATTGCATTTAAGACTAGCATTACACAATATAAACAGTAAAAGTTATGCTAAAATTAAAAATACTGTTCTTAACTCTGACCATTAAATAGCAAATAAAACACTGACACATCAAGAGAGAAACTGCAAGGGAAAAGCAAAAGCTTTATATTTTAATACTATTTCTAGTGATTTATCCTTGCTTTTTTAAAGAACATATTTTCATTTTGCACCAGACCTGGAAGTTTGCATAATCAAACCATCCACAACAGGAATGATACCTGTAGCATTATATTAGAATCTCATTCTTGTCTATCACAGACCACGTTTTCTTTATGGTTTTCTTTTTTATTTTATTATGTTATGTTAATCACCATACATTACATCATTCGTTTTTGATGTAGTGATCCATGATTCATTGTTTGTGTATAACACCCAGTGCTCCACGCAGAACGTGCCCTCCTTAATACCCATCACCAGGCTAACCCATCCCCCACCCCCTCCCCTCTAGAACCCTCAGTTTGTTTCTCAGAGTCCATACTCTCTCATGGTTCGTCTCCCCCTCCCCCTCCGATTCCCTCCCTTCAGTTTTCTCTTCCTGCTATCTTCTTTTTTTTTTAACATATAATCTTTATGTTTTTCTATATAAACCTACATGGTTCTCGCCGCTCTGATGGCAGGATTGATCTTATTCTCCTAGTTTAGCTTCAAACATGGCACAGACGCATGTCTTTGCTATAAGCAGAGAATTTACGAGCACTCATGGGATACGTTCAGAGCTCAGAGTTTGTGGAGCCACACTTAAAACCTGAGAGAGAAAGAGAGAAATCCCAGAGATATGGAAGGCTTCGCCATTTGTTGCGATGGAAACCACTAAAAGACCACAGAAGAATCAAAGCTCTCTAAAAGCTACCAGGAAATAGAATGCGTTGTCTCTCAAGGTTATGGGCTCACTGTCACTAATAATAGTAGAAACAGGCTTAATTACACTTAGCAAGAGCGGTTGTTAGTAATATAGTTTACAGGTTAAAATCAAGTGCAATTGTGGACAAGGAACTTGAGCTTGATTTCTGTTTCAGCACTAAATAATTATGCGACTTCAGGAAATTACTTAACTTCTCCAAGAATAGGTTTTCTCATCTGTAAAATGGGGATCATAGTAGCACCACATGGGGTCTTTGTCAAGATTGAATGAGACCATGTATGAGGCAGTTACCTTAGTGCCTTTCATAGAGAGTAAATGCTCAATAAAGGTGACAACCACTATTTGGGGGGCATGTGTGTGACAAAGGTAGAGAAGGAGGGATTTCTACTTTGATTAGACTAAATGATGTTAGAACTTCTTACAATTACGAATTTATATAGGAAATGACTCAATATCTAAAACTGCCAGTTTGGCAGGAAGCCAGAGGCAGATGTAAACTATAGATATAAAGATAGTAAGAGGGATTTAAACTGAATCCCAAGAACAGGTGGACAATACAGGGAGAATATAAACACCAGACAGAGTATTTCAGTATATGGGAGATGATTCTGCAGCTCAGGACCATGAAGATGGACTGGGAGTTACATATATTGCTCTCAATGGTACCCGCTTGAGGCATCTGGCAATTTAAATGTAAATTTAAATTGTTTAAAAATAAATAAAAGTTAAAATCCAGTATTTATTAGCCACATCTCAAATTCTCAACAGCCATAGCACCTCACGTTTACTGTATTGGACAGAGAGGATACAGAATATTTGCATTGTTGCAGAAAGTTCTATTGGACAGTTCTGTCTCTGGAGAAAGGTAGGATGTTACATATATTTGGATCTATGGTTTCAGTCTCAGGGGAAGTCTCTGCTTTCTTATTACAGCTATTCATTTATTCATTTATTGCCTCCTTCCATATTTTTACTCTCTCAATGAATCTTTAGAAGAAAAGCAAGAAAAGCTCTGTGGTAAGAAGAATTCTAAGAAATTCTCCAAAATTTTCACCACTGGTATGTGCATCCTGTATAATCCCCTCCTCCTGAGTGTGGGTGGGCCTGACCTAATCAGATGAGCCCTTTTAAGAGAGGGTTTACAAATAAGAGAAAGAAGTCAGAGAGATTCAAAGCAACAGAGACATTCTCCTGCTGGCCTTGAAGGAGGAAATGGCAATGCTGTAGAGAAAACCATGGGGAAGGGAATGTCCAGGTAAATTCTAAGAACTAAGAGTAGCCCTGGTCAATAGCCAGCAAAAAAACAGGGACCTATAATCAAAAGGAACTGAAGTCTGTTAACAATTTGAATGGCCTTGGAAGAGGTCCCCGACCCTAAGATAAAAACCCAGCCACGGCCAACACCTTGATATTAGCTTGATAGGACCCTAAGCAGAGAACCTGATTTCAGCTGAGCCATGCCTGGACTTGTGACATATAGAAATGTGAGATAATCACCAGGTGCTCTTTTCAGCTACAAAGTGCACAATACAGTTGTTATGCAATGATAGAAAGCTAATACAAGCCCCTATTAAACACACCCCCCCACACACAAACACATGCACACATACAAACTTGCCCACACTTACACACGCTCACTTTTTTAAAGCACAAAAGTATACTTTTTAAAAATGCAGTATGGTAGGGTTTTTTTGTTTTTTGTGTTTTTTTTTTGCTTTATGGATAAAAGTTTAAAAGATGGTATGTTCAAAATTTTGCTGCTGGCTTTGGCCAAGAAATAGAAAGGAGGTGAAGCAATTAGCTGGGATTCCAGCATTTATCAAATGTACTTGACTCTCAACAGCTTCAAGAAAGGAAAGAATACATTTTCACTGTAACAAAAAGAAGGCTCCGAAAGTATTTGATGACAGCTTCAAGGTACCAAATTATCACATATCATGGTTGAAATTGTTCTCTTAGGTTAAATCACTGTACCCTAAGGCCCCTATTAAAATGTAATGTGTTATATGGTGGGTGGGTAAAGAGTGAAGAGTTCTCATTAAAACCTACTTCTACAAGCCGAATTATCACTCTCTAATAGAAAACAGACCCAAAGCAAATGGACCGAAGGTTAGATAAGCTTGGATGGGGAGGAGGGGGGAAGGAAAGGTCAAGAACTGTTCCCTGGCAGGCAGATCCGGACGGCCCCTCTTGGGTGACAAGCTCTCACTGAGAGAGGATGGTGGGAACACATGCTGGGGAACCCCCGTGCAGCGATGAGCCTTCAGAAAGGGGAGGGGAGGAAGACTAAGACAAACTGTACCTGCTTTCTAATTTTGCTCACTGCCCCCTGATGTGTAAATACCACCTTTCAGTTACATACGAATTATCTCCCCTGAGGAAGGAAATGTCTGAGAAAGACTTGCTGCCCTTAAGTAGCTCTAGACAGGAACCTGAGGAATCCTGAGGAGAGAAGGCATCTGTAAGAGATCAAGGGAACCCAATTAACTTTTTCACTGATGACCTTTGCCACAGTTCTTTATCAGAGGGGGGAAGGAGGAGTGGGATTCAGAATCTAGACGTGAAATAAGGTTGACGAGTGAATGTGTTTCTAATGATTTCCTGCCTCTTACTCCCTTTGCAAAAAATAAATAAATAAAAATTAAATATATATATAGTTCCTTGAAGGGGAATAATTTCTCAACAATAATATTATTGCCATGTAAGAATTACACCAGATATGACAGATCACGTATGAAATATGACCAGTTAATTGAAATAAGTTTTTGAAAATTCCAAGATGTGCACACTAGATAATGCTGTGCTCAAATGGAGCATTAGAAATGGGTGGGAAAAATGAAGAGGAGGGGAATCAGAGGCGGAGACGAACCACGAGAGACTGTGGACTGCGGGAAACAAACTGAGGGTTTCAGAGGGGAGGGGGTGGCTTAGCCTGGTGATGGGAATTAAGGAGGGCACGTTCTGCATGGAGCACTGGGTGTTATGCACAAACAATGAATCATGGAGCACTACATCAAAAATAATGATGTAATGTATGGTGACTAACATGACATAATAAAATAAAATAAAATTTAATAAATAAATAAATAGTTTTAAAAAAATAAATGGGTTGTCTTATTTTCTTCAGGTAAGTTAGTCTTGCATCTCCAGTGTGTGTGCATCTTGAAGTCAGGGGCTCCACCTTATCTTTCTTTTGACTCTATCTCAAAATCAGTATCATGAGGATACTGATCGGAGGACAGATGGTTAGCGAATACCTGGTTCGCTGATCAAGATAAATGACTGATCAAGATAATATGACTGATCATATTATCTTGATCAAGATAAATGACTATTGCAGGTACATGTAGTATTACAGTATCTTTAAATATACATACATAGGTACTAGGACACACAAGCACCTCTCAAACACAGAACTAACCCATGGGAAAATATGACAAACATCTTGTGATCCTCCCTATTTGTGGGGGAAAAAAGAGAGAAGAGGTAGCATTTTTCTTCTTCCCCAAGCCTCATCTTGATCCTACCTTCAAACAATGTCATGTTCAATCATTCTAGTTTTGACTTAGCAGAAGAGCATTTCCACAGGCATGTGTTATATTATAAGCCATATTGTTCTAGTCTAGAACTAGAACACACTAGAACAATATTTGCTTTGTAAATCAGGGGTTCCTTGTTCAACCTTGTATACCCATGGCTTGTTGGTGACTCTGTCTCAAGCTTCAAACAAAAGTGGCTGCGGCATATACTTTAAAGGACATATATCATCATCCATCAGCATATAACAGTTAGCTTTGCTAGGAAAACTTACAATTTTCAGATTAAATATAAGATTACTAGGAACATGCCAATCAGGATGAAGAAGCAGGATAAAGATGTGTTGGCAAAAATAAGGTAAGGGAAGGAATTTGGGGCAGCAATACCATCCATAAATCATGAGAGACTTCAGGATACCATTTCAAATGGGCTATCTTGCTTTCCCCAGAATACACTTTCCCAAGTGCTTTTACACAGCATAGGTTTAAATGTTTCTGCCACAGTTGAACCCAACTTGGGAATTAGATTTCTATAAAGCTATTTGGTTCAACCATTAGCCATAACTTAAATATGGTTATTCCTTCCAAGCACCCATAAATAAGTGATTAAAGATGTCCTTGCAGGATACCTTTAGTTCTCCAAAAATATCAATATAGGAAAAAATTATTAAAGCCTGATGTTTGGGGAATTATTGGTTCTTATTGCCTTCAGTAGAGAGTCCAAAAAACATAGCATAATCTTGTCCTGCTCTTCTATTCAGCTTTTTTTTTTTTTTTACTGTTATGAATTTGCTTTTGCTGTATTTCTATTCTCTCTATTGCTCAGTTTGGTGACTGGGGCTGGGTTTAGCTGGGCTACTGGTCTCTGCTGGGTTCACTCGTGCATCTGTATGAGCTGCCAAGTTGGCTTGCAACAGGTTTGTTTTAGGATGGCTTTAGCCAGAATGGTTGACTTTGCCTTACATAGTCTCTAACCCTCTATCAGCTCAACTCATGCCTGTTCACACAGTGGCTTGGACAAGCTTCCAGGAAGGTGAGGAGAAGTGTCAAGATCTCTTGAGTCTGTGCTCAGCACTGGTACCTTTCTTCTGTTGCATTCTATTGGCCAAAGTAAGTCACAAAGCCACTCCTGATTCAAGGGATGAGTCAAGAGACTCAGTTTCTCTATGGGGAGGACTAAAAAGTTATACTGTTAATGTCATGGGTCCAGAAAGGGGAACAATTAGAGCCATTTTACAATCTACTCTATACCTGAGTCTCTAGATTACATACTTGGCTGTACTCTGAGTGACCCACATTCCCCCTCAGACCTCTGTGCCTTTACATATGCAGGGCTCTCCTCTGCATCTTCACTAATCCTTTTGTCTAATTACTTTCACTTATAAGATTAGGTCCACTTTCACTATCAAGAGTAGGTCGACATTCCTTCTAGGAGGAAGACTGCCCTGAACTTTAGATGAGGTAGGGTCCCCTCTTCTGTACTCTCACAATCCCCGGCCTATGCATCCTTACCAAAATTTAATCATTATTTTTCCAGCATTCAACTGCCTCCCACGCTTGAGGATAATGAAAGCATTTTCATCTATTTAATACTAAAATACAGGGAAGTTCCTATACATAGAAAATATTCGACAAATATTTATTAAACAATATTTCCAACAATTAGAAATTCAAACATAATCCACAAGAGTGACGAAGGGGTATACATTTTCTAGGTAGGAACCTGACATTCTCTCTCTCAGCCAAGCCTAAGAAATGCGAGAGTTCATAAAATTAGTCTAAATAGTCATAGCTTTAAAAAAATTTTCAAAGCAACTGAAGTGTTCTATTCAGTAACTTCTCCAGAAAATAAAATTGGATTCTTAAGGTTACCAACTCATTCAGACACCATAACTTATCCAGAGTGTTAAAAAGTAATGGGCCTGGCAATCAGTCCTGAAGGACTCAATTTGTCACCTCTCCACGAGGACTTCTACAATTTACTTCCATCCTATATTATTTTAGGCTACAATCAGTCTTAGCTAGGTTCACACTTAGACTGAAGTCTAGCATTTTGCTTATTAATTTTTTCTATGATAGACTGCAAAAGTCCCATCTGAACTCCGTTAAATTACATCTCCTTCTGCGCCCTAATCTAATCACTTGGGGTCAGTGCCACAGCAAGCTACAAATTGTCTGGTGAGACCCAATTTTCCTGTTAGTCACCTAAGATACAATTCCCTGTGTTGTTCCCCAAATGAGCCAAATTGTCTGTTTCTTATAAAGGACTTCAAAATGTTCATATTTTAATCCAAATGCTTATCCTCTTACCTTTTGTCTGTAGCACATACAGATAATACTCTGCCATGATTATTCTAACTCCTTGCCAACTCCCTGCTACCCATGTACTAGTGAGTTAATAGCTCTAATTAGAGACAAACAAAAAGTTTAATAAAGCCATTTTTCCTTTAAGTCTCAAAACAAGTAAAATATATCATGACATCTGATATGTGGAATCTAGACCAATTTTTACTATGATTTGATAAGCTTCCTCACTTTGAATTTCTCATAAAAGTATACTCCCTTTGAATGCACAATGGAAGATCTGACATCCCATGTGCATATTTTTTCATTGCTTCTGTTTTTGCTAAATGAAATTCCTTGTCTTGAAAGTGTTTCAGGGTCAGAGGGGTATGCTAGGCTGATTTTAAGATTTATTATGACTTTTTGACGTACTCTCATGTTGTCCCTTTATTTACTTTGGGTTAAAATGATTTATTAATATACTATTTATGGGAACTTGATAACTACAAAACATACAGATAAAAATCACCTGGTCACACTGTCTACTTCACAGGTTTGTCCTGAGAGTTTAACAATATGACACAGGTAATGCACTAGACTAGCACCTGGGGCATCATAGGAACTCGATAAACATTATTATTAAAATCAGGTCCTGCTTTATATGAAGTTTATAGTTTCTCATAATATATTTTCAGCATCCTCCCTCTTATTTAATTTGAAATGACATGACCATCTTCATAAAAGCCTTGTAAAAGACTATTCTTTTTACAATAATTCTTCATGACCTTGAAGTCCAGGCATATTTTTCTTTGGATAAAATATTCCTCATTTCTAAATCTTCTCTGTTGTATATTCCAATACACTTGCATTCTTTTTTCAAGGTTCATGTGGGTGGCAAGGGAGCTAAACTGTACATTCCACGGATGGCATCGAATGCCCCCTGCACTCACACAATCAGGACTTCCCACATATTCACAATGGAGACAGGCCAGGCGTTGAGTTGTCTCCTGCCTCTCAGCCCTGCATTAATCCCACATCCCTATCACAATGCCTACCCTTGCTTCCTGCAAGTGGCTTTGAGCTGAAGCTTCCTCAAAGCATGACCTTCATCATGCATTAAAATGATGTTTTAATGATGTTTTTAAAAGCTTTGGAGGTAGACTAGGTTTGAAACCTAGCATGGTTATTTCTAGCTGTGTGACCCTGGGCAAGTGGGACAACTTTTCAAAGTCTCCCTTTCCTCATTGGTAGAATGGACAGCTGGTCATCTTGGAAGGGGCAATGGTGGAGCTATAGTGGGGAAAGCATAATCCAGACCAAGTTAGGTTGAAAATCAAATGGAATATTAAGAAGTAAATGGAAAAATTGCAAGCTACTGTTTCCATAAGTTGATTGAAGTCTCAAACCTGATACGATAGAGGGAAATGTGCAGCCAAATATGTTTTGTTGTGGTAGCGGTTGTTTCATTTTCTCTCAGATGGCAGGGACCATGAGTATATGTATAACCTGAGTGCGTGTATGTACATACACACCAACATATGTATAATTAGAAGGGGGAAAATCAGGAGAAAATGTAAATCAGAAAACACAAAAGAGAAAGATGAAACCCGGAGGAAGGAACAGATGGGATCTGGAGCACTAGTGGGGGGATTTGTTCGGAGAGGAGAAAGTCTGCCAGTGTGAGTGTGTATCAGTCTGCTAGTGCTGCCATAACAAACAGCACAGACTGTGCAGCTCACACACTAGACACACAGTTCTTGAGGCTGCAATTCTGAAATCAAGGTGTCAGCAGGGCTGGTTTCTTCTGAGGTCCCTCTCCTTGACTTGTAGAAGTCAGTCTTCTCTGTCTTCACATAATTTTCCCTCAGTGCATGTCTGTGTCCTATTTATTCTCTTGGAAGGATACCAGTCATAGTGGACTACAACCTCATTTTACCTGAATTACCCTTTTAAAGACTCTATCTCCAAATAAGATTATGTACTGAGGTAGTTGGGATTGGGACTTCAACATGGAATTCCTGCCCCTCCTCCCCAGGGAGTGCAGGGCACAATTTGCCCATAACCTAGTAGAATGGCTGAAAAGATGGCAGTAATACAGTTGGTAGTAGAGAATTAAAAATACAAATACAAGAGGAATTAAAAATAAAAAGTTTATAGCAGAGAAGTAGGAAAGTAGACATTTCTGCTTACTAGTCTCTTTTTTAGTATTAAAACCAGAGGCCATCTGTGGACGGTGAAGAGAAAGGTGGAGAATTGGGGGGCTGGGGAAAGGGTGGAAGGTTTTAGATTGTTCCTGAAAGGACTGGAGAAATAATTATATGACTATTGCCTGGCAGGGCTGAAGGTCAAATAAGTTGGGGGATGCACATTTGGTTGGTTAATAGAAATCATGTAGACTTAAAAAGAGATAGTCTCATTCTGGGAATAACTCAAGTCAGATTGATGAGTTTATATGACTTGCCAAATGGACTAATCAGTATACATAAAAATTTAATTTTAATTAGATAAGGAATACATGACTACATACTCAAAGAAAATTTATAACATTACAAACTATAGAGAGCAAAAACTAAAATTACTTTTTCACTCTTACCCCAAATCCATTTCCTTTCCTAGAAGTAATCAGAGTTAACAATTTTATGTACATATGTGTAGACTTTTGTGCATTCACATAAACACAATTACAAAAGATATTACTATCAAATATATATACACATAATTTGTATGGGGTTTTTTTTGTTTGTGTTTCTGGGTGTGTGTGTGTGTGTGTATGTTTTGTTTTGTGTTTACCTAAACAGGACCAGGCTTCATGAATTGTTTTACAACTTGTTTTATTTTGGGTTTGGTTTTTTTTTTTTCCCTGACAATGGTTTGTGGATCTTTTTAGGCGCATGCAGAAATATCTGATTCCCACATAGCTTTAGGTAGCATGTGCCACAGTTCAGTTAATTGTCTCTTCTGATGGATGTTCAGACTTCCAGTTTTTCACTGCTATTATGATGCTGAAATGAATATCCTTGTACATGCTTCTGCATACCTATGGCAGATACCTAGGAATCAAAGGAAATAGCAGTTTGATTGGCATTGCCCAAGTTGCCTTTCCAATAATGTGTGCTAATTTATACTCTCATCCACAATTTATGAACATCCACAAGGTATGAAAGCATTTCTTTGCCTACGTTCTCACTAACACCTGATATTAGCCATCTTTCAAACATCTATTAACATAATGACTTACAAATCTTCATTTGAATTTGTGTTTCATTGATTTGAGATGAAGCTGTGAATTGTTTTCATTGACTACATTTGTTTCTTCTCTGAAATTCTTGTTTCTATGTCTTGTCCCCTCTTTTATTGTGTTTTTAATTGACTTGTAAGTAATCTTTATAAATTCAGAATATTTTCTTTTGTTTTATTTTATATAATCTCAAATACTTTCTTTTGCCTTTTTGGATTCTTTTTGGATTCTGACCTTTTGTCTTAATCACATGTTTCTATATTTTTCTTCTGATATGTTTATAGATGTTTCTTAAACATCTCTTTCATTCACTTGACATTTATTTTTGTCAATGAGAAAGGTATACAGTTTTCCTCACATCATAGTCTATCCTTTCACCACTTACCAGAAATGTTATTTTAATCAGAGCAAGTCCTCAATAAGTCTATCTTTTTTTTCAATAAGTCTATCTTAATAACACATCCAAAGTCCAACCACTTTATACCAACTCCACTGTTCTCTCCAAACTAAACTATATCGTTGTCTGAACAACTATACTGGCCTATAGTCTCCTTTTGTCTATCTTATTTGGAACACATAGAAAAACCTCTTTAAAATGTAAGTCAGATATGTGATTTCCATGCTCAAAATAATCCACTGATTTTGACATACTCAGAATAAGTCAGATATGTGACTTCCATGCTTAAAATAATCCACTGATTTTGACCACACTCAGAATAAAATCCAAACTCCTCACTTATAAACTGTCTGTAAGGCCCTGTGTGCTCTGGCTTCTCCCTGCTGTTTGATCTTATTTTGGCCTGTTCTAAACAAAGGCAGCTTAGGCCTTTACACCAGCTATTCTAGAACCTTCTTTCTGGAATATCCATTCCCAGATCTACCATGACTTTTTCCTTCAAATAACTAAAATTTCTGCTTAAATGTCACCTCTTCAAGGAGGCCTTCCAAAACATTCTACCTAAAATTGCCTCATCCTTCCCCAAACCTGTACTTTGGCATAGCAATTAACGGCAGAATTGATACAATCTGTTTTCAACAGAAAAACACAAAACAAAACAAAAAACCAGTATGTTGGGATATACTATATTAGGCCTTAATGCTCTTGTTAATACAAGTTTCATAATAGAAGACATGTTTCTTATTTATTGCTATATCATATGGTACTTAGAATATATTAAAAATGCTATACTTCTTATAGTAAGATAATCAGCAAATCCATTGAGCTAAAAGATGCTGAAACTCACAAAGTTATCAGATTTGGGGAATGAATCAATATTTCTTACCTATATAACTTTAATTGGAAAAAAATCTATAATTTTATCCTAATGAAGTGTGTTCCTCCTCTCATTCTTTCAAACTTTAGAAGCAACTGTAACATTTCTATTGTCCCATTAAGATTCTGATTATATGAGGAGGATATGGGCAATTTAGGTGTCTTTCATACATACCCACTCATTAGCAAAAAAATATATATTTATATGGATATGAGAAAAAAATACCTTTGAAAGGTAAAGCTTAGCCCTAAAGGAATACATTTCTAAATCAAGCATATGTAAACACCTACACACATTCACACACATATACGTAGTGATTATAAAGAACACTGAAGACAAGATTTCTTTATATTGAAATCAAAACTTAACCCTCAATATAGGCTTTCATAGGAATTACAACTCTTCTGAGATAATGGTTGGAGCAAATATGAAGGAAGGAAGGAAGGAAGGAAGGAAAGAAGGGCAAATCTTGGTTGTGGGTCCATGAAAAATTTTTATATTACCTGCACACTTTGTTATATGCTTAAAATATTTTATTAGAAATTTTTTAAAAATTTAGGACAATTTTAGGAGTATTAATAAAGTATGCATAACTCTTACGTCCCAGCTTCCCAGGGGATGAAAGGCTTGGGTTATGTGTTAGAAATGTATCAGTTTCTGAAGGCCAATACCTGGAAATTCAAGCTAGGCAGCCCAGGTGTGCCTGAAATTAGTATGGCCATGATAATCCAAAGAAAAAAATAAAGGTCTTAAGAAATATTAAGAATAAGAATGATGGCAACTCTGCTCATTCAGTCCCATGACAGCTAACTCCCCATAGCTCCTCTAAACCCTGATAGTCTGAAGGTCCCTCATTCCTTTCCATAAGACCCATGTTACATAAGTAGACCAATAACATAGCAGCTTCTGGAAGCATCCAATAAGAGCATGAGATTTTTGAGTTAGGAAGCTCAGCTTTCCCCGGCTAAGTATGTGGCATTATAGGCACTTTATTTAGTCTTTCTGTACCTCAATTCTCTCTTTAATAAATTGGGATAATTTGCAAAAATATATTCTTTGTGACCCAGTAAGCTTTTTCCATGACCCACTGTGGATTAGGGCTCACACTGTGAAAAGCACTCCTCTATTCTTTTTGAACATTTAGCAATTTTAATGTTTTTCTGTTATAAAAATTTTGAGAAACCTGAATACTCCCAGTTAAACACACAATTATAAATTAACATGATTATATGTAAGTGTGGATCTCTGGTTTCCTTACTATACAGAACTCTTAACGAGATTGAAGCAGTGATCAAAAACCTACCAAAAAACAACAGTCCAGGCCCTGATGGATTGCCTGGGGAATTCTACCAAACATTCAAAGAAGAAATAATACCTATTCTCCTGAAGCTGTTTCAAAAAATAGAAACAGAAGGAAAGCTTCCAGACTCATTCTATGAGACCAGTATTACCTTAATCCCCAAACCAGGCAAAGGCCCCATCAAAAAGGAGAATTTCAGACCAATATCCCCAATGAATATGGATTCCAAAATTCTCAACAAAATCCTAGTTAATAGAATCCAACAATACATTAAAAGGATCATCCACCAAGACCAAGTGGGATTTATCCCCAGGATGCAAGTATGATTCAACATTCACAAATCAATCAATGTGATAGAACACATTAATAAGAGGAGAGAGAAGAACCATATTGTCCTCTCAATTGATGCAGAAAAAGCATTTGACAAAATACAGCATTTTTTCCTGATTAAAACTCTTCAGAGTATAGGGATAGAGGGAACATTCCTCAAGTTCATTAAATCCATCTATAAAAAAACCCACAGTGAATATCATCCTCAATGGCGAAAAGATGAGAGCCTTTCCCTTAAGATCAGGAACATGACAAGGATGCCCACTCTCACTGCTATTGTTCAACATAGTACTAGAATTCCTAGCAACAGCAATCAGACAACAAAAAGAAATAAAATGTATTCAAATTGACAAAGAAGAAGTCAAACTCTCTCTCTTCATAGAAGACAGGATACTTTATGTGGAAAACCCAAAAGACTCCACCCCAAATTACTAGAACTCATACAGCAATTCAGTAATGTGGCAGGATACAAAATCAGTGCACAGAAATCAGTTGCTTTCTTATACACTAACAGTGCAACTGTAGAAAGAGAAATTAGAGAAATGCCTCCATTTACAATAGCACCAAAAACCGTAAGATACCTTGGAATAAACCTAACCAAAGAGGTAAAGGATCTGTACTCTAGGAACTACAGAACACTCATGAAAGAAATTGAAGAAGACACAAAAAGATGGAAAAAACATTCCATGCTCATGGATTGGAAGAATAAACATTGTTAAAATGTCTATGCTACCCAGAAAAATCTACACCTTCAATGCCATCCCGATCAAAATTCCAATGACATTTTTCAAAGTGCTGGAACAAACAGTCCTAAAATTTGTATGGAATCAGAAAAGACCCCAAATTGCCAAGGAAATGTTGAAAAAGAAAAACAAAGCTGGGGGCATCATGTTGCCTGATTTCAAGCTATATTACAAAGCAGTAATCACCAAGACAGCATGGTACTGGCACAAAAACAGACATATATACCAATGGAACAGAATAGAGAGCCCAGATATAGACCGTCAATTCTATGGTCAAATAATCTTTGACAAAGCAGGAAAAAATATGCAATGGAAAAAAGACAGTCTCTTCAATAAATGGTGCTGGGAAAATTGGACAGCTATATACAGAAGAATGAAACTCAACCAGTCTCTAACACCATACACAAAGATAAATTAAAAATGGATGAAAGACCTCAATGTGAGATAGGAATCTATCAAAATCCTAGAGGAGAACATAGGCAGTAACCACTTTGACATCGGCCACAACAACTTCTTTCAAGATACATCTCCAAAGCCTAGTGAAACAAAAGCAAAAATGAACTTTCGGGATTTCATCAAGATAAAAAGCTTCTGTACAGCAAAGGAAACAGTCAACAAAACAAAGAGGCAACCCACAGAATGGGAGAAGATATTTGCAGATGACACTACAGATAAAGGGCTGGTATCCAAGATCTATAAAGAACTCAAACTCAACACCCAAAAAGAAATAATCAAGTCAAAAAATGGGCAGAAGTCATGAACAGACACTTCTCCAAAGAAGACATACAAATGGCTAACAGACACATGAAAAAGTGTTCATCATCATTAGCCATCAGGAAAATTCAAATAGAAACCACATTGAGATACCACTTTCCACCAGTTAGAATGGCAAAAACTGACAAGGCAAGAAACAACAAATGTTGGAGAGGTTGTGGAGAAAGGGGAACCCTCTTACACTGTTGGTGGGAATGCAAGTTGGTACAGCCACTTTGGAAAACAGTGTGGAGTGCCTCAGAAAATTACAAATAGAGCTACCCTATGACCCAGCAATTGCACTACCGGGTATTTACCCCAAAGACACAGATGTAGTGAAAAGAAGGGCCATATGCACCCCAATGTTCATAGCAGCAATGTCCGCAATAGCCAAACTGTGGAAAGAGCCGAGATGCCCTTCAACAGAGGAATGGATAAAGAAGATGTGGTCCATATATACAATGGAATATTACTTAGACATCAGAAAGGATGAATACCCAACTTTTACATCAACATGGATGGGACTGGAGGAGATTATGCTAAGTGAAATAAGTCAAGCAGAGAAAGTCAATTATCATATGGTTTCATATGATTGGCTCTGTGGTATGACTAAACTTGTGAAAAATTAAGATACTTGTGTGTGTGTGTGTGTGTGTGTGTGTGTGAGAGAGAGAGAGAGAGAAAGAGAAACACACAGAGAGAGAGACAGTTTTGCTATATTCCTTATCTATCACAGATATTGGTAAGATTAATGAGAAGCCATCCATAAACTATTTCAAGTTGCATGGGAAAAGATAAGGTGAAAAATATCAATAAATAATGCCTTTTGCTTTTCATTAGTCATTTTGTTTTGTTTTGTTCTGTTTTTGTTGTTGTTGTTGTTGTTATTCCTGATCAGATTGCACACAGCTTAAAAAGCCAAGTACAGGAAAGAGAACTTCACATTACTGAAAATTCCTGTATCAAGCCCCATTTATATAATTTCTCAATTTTATTCTAACAGCAAGTTAAAATAACCTGGGTAGTTGGCATTACCACATTCTTTTTACAGATGAGGAAGCTAGGACACAAATGGGTTAATTTATTTTCCTGGGATCACATAACTTAACAGTGATGATGATATTCAAATCCAATTTGTTGAACTGAAAAGTCCACATTCTCTTTATTAAACAAGTGTGCAAACTGACATAAGAGAATCCAAAATTCAGTATATAATATAGAGAATTGTTCTCTTATACAGGCTTCCATGATAAGATCAAGAATTAGGTTGAAATAAATGTTATTTCTGAATTCCGTTTGTTTCTATTTTGACTCCTGAGTGGAAAACATTATCTATCTTATTGTATAATTTCCAGTCTAGATAATTTAGGGTTACATTAAATGCTCTACTGAATAAAAAATCATTTCATACATAAAGTTTATTTTCTCTACAACTCAATTGTAATTGGTGACAATAATTTATATTTAATTCATGTATTTTTCTTTAGTGCCTAGTCAATTATTATGCTGCCATTGGATTAATAATATTTTTATAACAATTTCTCCAATCTAGCATTTGGCAGTGTAGTGGGTTGAAGAGCAGTCCCCAAAAAGATATGTCAAGCCCTAACCCTGGTACCTATGAATATGACTTTTTTTGGAAATAGTGTCTTTGCAGATGTAATTAAGTTAAACATCTTGAAATGAGATCATCCTAGATTTACAGTCAGCCCTATCTGACTGGCATCCTTATTAAAGAAAGAAGAAGATAGGTTACAGAAAGAAGATGATATGAAGGTGGAAACAAATAGTACATTGAAGATCTGTGAGCCAAGAAATTCTGAGGATTGCTAGCCTTTACCAGCAGCAAGGAGAAAGACATGGAATAGACTCTCAGAGCCTCCAGAAGAAACCAAACCTGGTGATGTCTTGATTTCAGGCTTCTGGGCTCCTAAACTGTGAGAAAATAAATTTCTGTTGCTGTAAGCCACTGAGTTTGCGGTTATATGTCATAGCAGCTCTAGGGAATGAATACAGGCAGGTTAGCATTTCCTTTTAATACAGAAAAAAACATTTATCTGAGCTATCTGCCCCAGTTTATTTCAAAGATGGGTCTAAAATGATCTCTCTCTATTCAAACTGTTATTTCAAATTAGTAGAAGTTTCATAAATGACTCTCCTGTTGAAAAAAGTAAATTTCAAATATAATAAATCTTATGACATAATTATAGGCTCTTATGGATCTGAAACCAAAAACTTTCAACAAGGTCAGTGAAAATGCAAGATAATTATGAATAGATTTATAATAAATTCAGGATCTCTAAGTAAATTTCAGAGAAAATTCCCAACATTTGTAATGGTAATATTAGGATATTTACAGTGTTTGAAGTTCTTTGCATTTATTATCTCATTCAATCCTTACAAGGACCTTGTAAAATAGCACTCATGATCTATGACATTTTGACAAATAAACTGAAGAAGATAGGTTAAGAAAAATTAGTGCAAAACCATACAACTGAGACATGATGAATCAAAAATTCAAACCTAGGTAGTCTGTTCTTAACCTCAGTTATTTTATTCATTTTATGATATGTGGAATACCTCATTTTTCAAAAAGTGTAAAGTGCAAACACCAGTTACTCGGAAAAATTTCTAAAAAGAATAATTCAAAGATGGAACTTACTAAATCAAGTAATACCCAAAACATAAAATGCCACATGCATTTTACAGGTATTTGAACTGAAGTAGGGACACAATTGATCTTATAAGTAGACTCAAACTAGGTTTATGACTTAAAACATTATTTTTGAAATGTTTTATTTGGCTTTTTGAATTCTATTCCTACTGTGCAAAAGACTGGGAGTCTATGTCTAGAAATAGAATCATGAAATCTTTACACCAAACCCCTTCATTGGTGGTGACTGGCATTTAGCCTGCCTCTAATTGTATCCTTTATGTATGATCACTAAAGATGATGGAGGAAGCAGTTATCAGACCAAACTCTAATCTGATACTGGCTAAGAATGCAGAAACTATCATTGATCACTGAGGTTAATCAGAATGTTCCCTATTATATAACAGGTGGTTTACAAAATGGTATGGGGAAGAGAGGGAAGGATAATGGCAATCACAGTTATAAGACTCTAAATGATTGTGCGATGCTGTTAGATTGAAGAACATATGAATTGTCTGGCCTAATCTGCCACCTTCTTGATTCCTTTGTCTCTTTATAAACGATAAAACCATAAAACCCCCTACTGCAGAGGGTTGTAGTTATAATCAATTGAGAAAACATGCTAACTGCTTATCCTAAATACTTGCATAATCAATTCTCAGTAGTAGTAGTAGTTTTTAATAGTTATTAGTATTGCACATTATTCACAAACTGGCCTCATCACACCTTTCCAACTAAACTTACTACTCATATTCATCTGCCTTTTTCAAAATAAACCATCTAGTTTTGTACTTCTTTGGTTTGTGTGTTAGCTTTGTCTAAAATTTCCTTCCTCATAACTTTCAGATCATTCTTGATCTGGTAAGCCTCTGATGCATTTTTCAAGATCCAATCCAACCATTATTTCCTCTGGGAAAACTTGACCAGGTAGAATTCCTTGCTCCCTGAATTGTGCTAGCAGAGCGCTTGGAACTATTTCTCTCTGAGCACTTCTCACGCTCTATCACAGACATTTGAGGGAGTCTATCCTTCCTGCTAGGCTAAAATCAGGGCTTGGTCATATTCATCCTTTCCAATACCTGGAACATTTGCTAGCGCATTGTGTAGTAGGTAAACATGTCGTTAATGAAAGTAAATTAACCAGTTTGTGCTATTCCAAAGTCCATTTTGATACTAGGTTTGGCTCCAATAATGGAGAAGTAGTTTGTTATCAGACTAATCCTCCCACTAAGAACAACTATAAACCCTGAACCAAACATTTGAAAAACACCAACTACTGAAGGCACTAGGAAATGCCCAAAGGCAAGCTAGAAGTGGAAGCGATATAATCTAGAAAGAAAAGAATTACATAGAATGAAGATCTATGTTTACATGTTCTTCCCTGCTTGGGCATTTCCCTGTTGTGTGGCTGGGGCAGTCTGAACTCAAACACAGAGCCAAAGTCTTACTGGTTTGAAATCACAGAGGATAGCCTTTAGGACTGCTGTTACAGTTGGAAATTGAAGGGAAAGTGCCAGAAATGAGGTAGGCTTAGAGGGGAAATTCCTGAAATTTTAAATGTTCACTTAACCTTTAAATTGCACAGGCATAGGATAGATACCAAGGGCCCAGCAACAGGGAACATTTGTAAAGCTGAAAAAATTTAGCAGCTATTTTAGCTGATATCCACAGCAAAGGAGACAGAGTTTAAAGTTTTAATCTTGTTATGTTAGAAGAGCTTCATAAGCAGTTGGGGCATTCCATTAAAGCCTCAGGACAGTTAAGCCTTAAGGGAAAAGTTATCAGCCCAGGATGAAGAATATCCTTAAGACTAACAGCAAAATCAAAACAAGCCATCTTTCTATATGAAACTAATCTTTACTCATATAAAGCCAATCTTTCATATGTGCAGGATGATCTATTTTTAATTTAATTGTCTGCTAGAGTAAAATCAACGCTCTTCAAAGGAAGATAATAGAACTTACAGTCTACAACATATTATCCACAATGCCCAATATGTAATTAAATATTACTAAACATACAAGGAAATAGGAAAATGTGACCCAAAGTCAAGAGAAAAATAAGTCAATCAAAATAGACCAACTGATGAATGCAAGCTGCTATGGATTTCACCTATGACTAAATGCCTATTTTATTTATTTTAAGGAATATTACTAGAAATAAAGAGAGGCACTTTCTAATAATAAAAGGGTCAATCCCATCATGATGATATAATAATCTGAAACTGATTTGCACCTAATCAAAGAGCTTTGAAATATCTATACAATAATCTGGTAGAACTAAAGAGAGAAATAAACACACCTACAATCTAATTAGAGATTTTATTTTACACTGTTTCTTATTAATTGATAAAATTACTGTTCAAAAATATCAGTAAAAATACAGAAGATTTTAATAATATCATCAACTATATTAGTCTAATTGACATTTAGATAATATTACACCCAACATCTATGGAATATGTATTCTTTTCATGTGTAGATGAAACATTTATCAAGGTAGACCATATGCTAAACTATACTTCCTAATACAGTTCAAAAGAATAAGCTTTCTAGAGCATGTTATGTGATGGTAAGGAAATTCAATCTGAAGTCAATAACCATAAGTTATCTGGAAAAGCTCCAAATATTTAGAAATTAAACAACATAATTCTGAATAACCATAGGTTAAAGAAGGAATCCCAAGATAAACTGGAAAGTATTTTGAATAAAATAAAATTAAAATAGAACACATTAAATATGTAGGATGTAATTAAAGCAGTACAGAGATGGAAAATTATAGTTTTAAATGCTAATATTAGAAAGGAAGAAAAGTTGAAACCAAAGTCCATTTTTATAATCACTATCTTGTAAACATGTTCAACAAACTTTTCTCCTTCTGCTTCAGCAGTACTCTCCAGGATAAATCCTATCTCTAACTGAAACCAGAGTCCTAAGATTCCTAGCTTCTTCCTGGAGAAATCTCAGTTTTAAGCATAACACTCATAGCAGCCATACTCAAATAATCCTGGAAAAGGGAAGTCACACAGAAATTAATCAAAGAAGTTATAAGAACACTCATCTGTACCCCCAACTTCCTCCATACCACCCATATACAATCTTATATATGTGTACATATACATATATATAAATATGTCATACAAGGTAAAAAAGAATAAAACCATGTTTGCCATAGTGGTTAATAATCAAAATCCTATCATGGTTGATATTTCTTGTCTTACATTAGAATATTTCTGTATCACTTGAAATTTGAAAGCTCTACCTTCTTCTACTTCTTCTGTAATTGGTACAAGGAAATAAATTTTAGCATGTGGCTCTCTGGCCCTCCTTTTAGTTAGGCAATTGTTATTACTTCCTTATAAAAAGTGTGCCAGATAGTAAAAATGTAATCATATATTTAGTCTCAGTTTTTAGGCATATCTTATGTAGGCTCTCCTGTAGTCACAAATGCAGACTGAATTCATTAAATTCACAACAGCATAGCAAAGGAGTGCCAGTTAACCAGAAATCTCAGAGACAGTGGGTGAAAATACTCACTTATTTCAGATGTTTCCTTGTACAAGTAGAACCAATATTTTAGTATTTTTATATTTTAAAAAATGGATTGGTTGAGTTATCTATAAAAACGAGTATACCTCTGGAACAAAAAGAAGACATGCATTCATGTCTAAGGAGTCATGACATGTTTTCTAAGTTATGAAAAAAGTTTTCAATGTTTAAGGAAAAAAATATCCTTATGAATTTAGAGAAAATAAACATATTTTTCCTTTGTCACTCGATAGTTGTGCCATACGATAATCTATAAAATCATGTTTCAGAATGACTTACTTTATCATCACAGAGTGATAAAAATTTAATTTGTAAATCTACCAGGTTTGTTTCATTAGGATATGTGTTTCTTGATCTGTTAGCTTCTTGATGGAGATAGTATTTAAATAGGATTACATATTTTTTTTAATTTTCTTATATGTGCATCTTTGGGCTTGGGGTTTAGATGGTCACCACTATTCAAGTAATTAATTAACTAAATTTTCTTTGTTATTTCATTCTGACTTCCAGTCTCTAAGTACTACCATTTACTTTTCCAGGTCCTTAGTACTTGTCATCCAACTTCAATTTCGTCAATATCTGCAAACTACTGGCCCAACTGTTTCTGCTTTCTTGCCCCTTCAATGCCCTCACTTCTTACTCAGGTACAGCTCAGTGACCCATCATGATAATCATACTTTTAGATTTACCTCTCTCTCTCTCTCTCTCTCACACACACACACGCACATGCACACACACACACACACACACACACATATACACACATCCTCCAGTTTCTCCTATCTCCTTTGATTATACCCAAAGAGTAGAACTCAAGTTAAATCCAAAGTTTAATATGTCCCATGTCTGGACCCCAACACATGAATACAGATAAGGAAACAGAACCTTACTGCTTGGACTCACTTTAAATTCTTAAGCCCAGATTTCAAGTGGGCACTTACGCTACATAGTCATTATTCTATATTTCATCAGTAAATTTGTTTTCCCACCCATCAAGATAACAATTTATGGGGACCTGTGTGGTTCAGTTGATTAAGCATCTGCCTTCGGCTCAGGTCATGTTCCTGGGGTCCTAGAAACAAGCCCCATATCGGGCTCCCTGCTCAGTAGGGAGCCTGCTTCTCCCTCTGCCTCCACTGCTCCCCCCTGCTTGTGCTCTCTCTCTCTCAAATAAATAAATACAATCTTTAAAAAATTTTTAAAAAGATAACAATTTATATCAAATCTCCATTTTTTTTCTTTTTCAGCCTAGGATCTTAATTTTTATTCATTGAGGAAAAGCAATTAGAAAAATACTACCTCATTTTTCCACCACCAAATATACAAATCTTTTTCTGCATACATATGCTTTTTCCCATATATTTTAATTAAGAGTTGTCCCTGGTCCTATATAATATTAACTTCTCCACTTGGACACATGATCCTATAGCTTCTCATTTGCTTAAGGACTTCATCACCTCTCTCTTCCGCCTCATCAGTGTACTTTTTCTTAAACTTATATCCTTCTTCAACTATCATTCCAGCATGTTTATTTTTGTATTAAAGCCCTTTTTTTGAAAATATTTCCTATACACTAAGTAGTAAATCTATCTATGTCTACCATTTACTCCTCAAACTACTCTGATATGGCTTTCTTCCTACTTCACTGAAATTACCTTAATGATTACTAAATACTTCCTTCTTGTCTAATCCAATGGAAACATATCTACTCTCATTCGAATTTCTGTCACAGGCAACACAGTTGATGAATTTCTCCCTCTTTAGGCTTTGAGACTTTCTAATTTTTCTTTGTGACCCTTTGGTTTTTTATTGCATAAAATACCCTTATATGAAATATTGTAGTGTCCAGGCATTGGTTTTGAACCCTGTTCTTTTGTCTATTTTCTTCCTGAATAATTATATTTCCATGGATTTAAATCGCACTATATACTCTGTCTCTAAAATTTATATCTCTGTTTTGTTCACCTCAGCACCATACTCATACATTCATTCATCTACTTGACCTTTCCACTGTGCTTTATAATAGGCATTGTTGGCTTTTGCTTATCTTCAAGACTCATTGTAAATGTTAACTTCTTATGAAAGTCATTCTGTATAAAATTCTTTCTATCTCATTACAGTACTTTATTTACTAAAAGGGGCTTATCCCAGTTTGAAATAAGTTTATTTATTTATTCTTTCCTTTATTTGCTTATGGTCCTATTCTCTTAATAAAATACAGTCTCCTTGATGGCAAGGTTTTTGTCAATCCTGTTTGCCTCTGTATCTTCAGCACCTAGAAGAGTACTTAACACATAGAAGGAACTCAATACTTTTCAAGGGCACTTAGAAAACACATTCATGAATTGAATTCTAATATTCATCAATACTAGTATTTACCAATTCATCAATTCTAGTGAGAGTTCTATTGATTCATTAAACTGGAATGGTTATAGTAGATTTAAAATAACCTAAGGTTACAACTCATCTGTAAGCATAACATTGCAGCATTTATTAGTATATGCCATTGAGGCTTCAAACTCCTGTCTTTCCATATCTAATGTGGTAGCACGGGTTACATTTAGGCATAAGTATAAATGGTGTTCACAGTGTTTCTGGATATTTATTTATTTAGGCTACCTTGTTTTGATTAGGTAATTACATTTTGTAAGTCTTTAGACTCTATTTTTACAGTGAAAGTAATTTTTTTCATTTATATGCTTCAAACTAAGAGTTTGGATAGGATTAGATGGGATATCCACCAGTCAAGGTGGCTGAAGTAAAAATTAGCTTCTGCAAAGACTTTTAAAGAGACCATATATGAAGATGGCATGACAAAAAAATTAATCAGAATTTGATGGCAAATTCACTTCTATTTCAATACATATGATGACAGAGATGACAAACTAAGCACATGTTACTAAACATATTCCCACAAAAAAAATACGACTTGCAGTATGTAGATATATACTTTCTGTTTGGAGTATCTGGCTTTATGTTACAAATTTAAGATAATACAATGCCATCAAAGATCCTAAAACATAGTTTTCTGTTAAAATGTTAGCGATTTGGTTGCTCTATTTAGCTTTATAAACTATGTATTCCTGTTAAAATTGATGACTTTGCTATTATTGAAGATTCTGAACAAAATTAAGCATAATCTAAGCAAATGTACTAAATAAGAAATAACAACTAATCCTTCTGTGTGGGCCAGAGTGCAGCATTTGAGGTTTTTTTTTTTTTTGGTTTGGGTTTTTTGGTTTTTGTTTTTCCATTCACCAGCAGCCTATGTGGCATCCTCCAAACAAACTGGTGGATAATTGAAACCTAAAATTTGTGTGGTTATTACTTCCCAAAAGAAGATGAAGGAATATCTGAAAATATGGGATTCAGAAACTATCAGTTATTTGCTGTTTATTTCAAATTCCATATTTTTCATTTTTATAAATTTCTGATTGCATGAATAGAGTCTTTAACCTTCTGTAAAATTAACCCATATTTCCCACTTTATATTAGCCCATGGAAATCTGTAAGACTATAAACTTTGTAGGCAGTTAACCTTGAAACATTCAAAACTCATTGAACACTTATGCTAGTGGGGATGGCCTTAAGACTTGAAAGAAGAAAGTTCAGGATATAAATGGAATAGAATATAATCCAGCTTCAATTTTTTTTTGTTTGTATCTCTACATGAACAACAAAATCCTTATTTCATTGATGTCTCCATTGACATGGGCCAAAGTGAACAGAAAATGTAATACCTTGTACCAAATTCCATTCTATGATTCCATTACTCATTTGGATCATGGGGCATTAAGTGTGGTTTCTGTATATGATAGAATGGTTTCTGAGATGGATATATCAAGTAAAATATTGAGGAAATACAGATTTACCACACATCTAAACTTGTAATCTGAACTCTGCTTATCTTTCTAGTATTATGTTTGCCTTTCTCTGCTTTCCCACTCAATGCCATACCTTTACTGAAATAATTTTTGTACCTGAGCAATGTTCTGTATACATTCTCTGCCATTTTACAGCATACTAGCTCTACCTGACCCACCCTACTCTCAACACACCCCCAACATTCCCCATAACACACTCTTTCCTGGCTTAGTTACCACTGATTTTCAGCTCAGATGTTGCTTCCTTCTCTGTCCCATTCCCTGCCCAGGGTGGGTCAGGTGTTCCTCAAGATAACACTTGGACACATCTCTTTCATGGCACTAAGCACATATTATTTTAATCTTAGAGTTCTTGTTTCTCTGGATCAGAAGGCAGAGAATGTATCTCATACATTTTTACTCTGACCTCCAAACCATTATGTAACTGTGTAATACATGATGATAAGTACACAACAAGTGATTACTTCTTGAATGACCTCAAATGCATAGGTGAGAGCACAAGCAGTGTCTAGACAAAAGGCAGGAATAGTCAATTCACCCAAAAAGAAATAAAATTAATTAAACATACCTTGTACCTTGTTTACCATACAAACAGAAGAAGTGAAAATTAAAACAAATTTGTGTTCAGTAACCTATTCAGAGATAAACTATATTAATGGCATTATTCAATGATAGTAATTCTGAGATAAAATGGAATAGTCACAGATTACTAGTAGGAATATAAATGAGAATTTTTCTTTTTAATTATAGTAATGAATGCTGAGAACCATAAGAGTGTTAAAGGCCATTTGATCCACTTTGGGAATTTATCATCAACAAAGGAACCAAAAGAAGGAAAACTTTTATCTCCAAGTCATATCCATAAATTCCAGACACATCTACCCAGCTGTCAACTAAACAGCTCTACTAGGGCATCTGGCAGTCACTCAAACTCAACATATTTGAAATTAAACCCATTCCTGCCTAGAAACTTGGCTCCTTGTTATGAGCTAGAGAATATTCTTTTTTAGTTAACAGAACTACTATTCACTGAATTGTTGATATGGGAAATCTGGGAAATATCTTTTAATCCCTCCTCTCTACTTCACTTGGCTCATCCAATTAAACATAAAGCCCTTATCCACTTTACCAACTCCAGTTCCTTCTTTCCGTCACCTCTCCTACTACCTTATTCTGGGGGCAGGGTGGGTGTAGCATCCCTAACTTGAATTGCTTCTCTTGCATCCACTCTTAGCCAATCACTTTTGCATAGTACAAACCAATTCTTCTAAAATACAAATCTTGTAATGTCAATGTCTTACATAAATCTTTCCATTATTTTCTTATTGTTATTGCTCATTGCTCCTTAACTTGGTTTAAGATGTCAACTGTTGTACACTACAGGGCTCTCCTTTACTCTAGAGAACTCAGGTTCTCTAGTTCTGGGACCTTGCACTTGATTTACCTCCTCTGCTTGGAAGGGTCTTCCCATCTGCTTTCTCCTTCACCTGGCTGCTTCCTACTCATCCATTGGGTTAGGCTTAGTTGTTATATCCTCTGGAAAACCTTAGCAAACAATATTCCTATCACCATGTATTTTTCTTCCGACGACCTTTGTGACAATAGATAAATTTGTTAATTAATAACAAACTAACTCCTGGCCTACTGGACTCTAGGAAGGCTGACATTATTTCTATCTTGCCTGCCACCATATCCTTAATGCCTAGTACACTAAGACACAGGAAATATTTATATAATAAATAAATAATGCAGTCACCAAAAAATTAGTTTTAAAAAAGAGGGATCAGACTAACAAAAACAAAAACAATCACATGCAATGCTGGAAATGATAAAGATAAATGGGTAATCATATATTTTTGGTAGAAATGTGAATTGCTACAAACTTTCAGGTTAAGTAAACTAGCAACATGTACCTAAAATTTTAATTTTATTTATTTTTTTCCTCCAAGGTTTTTTTTTTAAAGATTTCATTTATTTATTTGACACAGAGAGAGAGAGAGATAGCAAGAGAGGAGACACAAGCAGGGGGGGTGGGAGAGGGAGAAGCAACTCCTCACTGAGCAGGGAGCCCAAATCGGGGCTCGATCCCAGAACCCTGGGATCATGACCTGAGCCGAAGGCAGACGCTTAACGACTGAGCCACCCAGGTGCCCCCCTCCAAGTTTTTATTTAAATTCCAGTTAGTTAACATACAGCATAATATTAGTTGCAGGTGTAGAATTTAGTGATTCATCACTTCCATGCAACACCCTGTGCCCAACACATAAGCACACTCCTTAAACCGCCTATTTAACTGATCCCCCCACCCACTTCCTCTCTGGTAACCATCAGTTTGTTCTCTATAGTTAAGAGTCAGTTTCTTGGTTTTCTTTTTTGTTTTGTATTGTTTTGTTTTGTTCTGTTTAAATCTTGTCATTTGCAAGTATGTGGATGGAGCTAGAGAGTATTATGCTAAGCAAAATAAGTCAGTCAAAGACAAATACCACATGATTTCACTCATATATGGAATTTAAGAAACAAGACAAATGAACATAGGGTGTACTAAAATCTTTTAAAAAATCTTCATCTTCCCTGGAGCAGTAATCTTAGTTTTGGAAATCTATCTGCAAATATAAAAGCTTCTGTATATAAGGAACTATATACAAAGAATTTTTGAAAACATTATTTGTAGTAGTCAACAAAACTAAAACTAAAAATAATAACAGATGAAAATATAAACTCTTGAAACATATGTATGTTTATCATTAAGAGAAACATTGAATTAATATTGTACAAATACTGTAGCATTATACAGCTGTCACAAACAAGAAGATAGAGCTACATTACTGAATCGGGGTGATATTCGAAGATATATTGTCAAGTGAATAAAGCAAGTTTGTATGAAAAAAAGTCAACAACAGAAAAAAAAGTTTAAGTATACATACATATATGCATAAAAATGTATAGAAAAATACAAAACTGTTAGCAGTAGTTAACATAAAGGGTAGGATTTGAGAGTGATAGGGAAAGAATATTAAATTTCCCCTTATAAATTTTTAT
The DNA here is from genome assembly GCF_003265705.2 of Callorhinus ursinus. Classification (NCBI taxonomy): domain Eukaryota; kingdom Metazoa; phylum Chordata; class Mammalia; order Carnivora; family Otariidae; genus Callorhinus; species Callorhinus ursinus. The sequence continues at coordinate 44,452,347 of NW_027397063.1, forward strand.
CATTTGGCTTATTGCAATAATCTAATGGAAGAGGGAAATATGCATTTGAATAAGATAAAAAGTACTAAGAAAATAAAAATGATTATTCTATTCTTTTACAAGTATCTTGAAATGTTACACATTTTTACAATATCTGTTTTAAAAGTTGGAAATGATGTCTTACCACTCTATTTGTTAGTCAGTCAAAAGTGAATCTCTACACTTCTTTGGTCATTCGTTTACAAAAATTTAATTTCCATATTGTTCCATACATCTTTTTATTTAACCCAATTCTCCGTCTTCCTAAATCCTTCCCTTGACTCTCTAAATCTCCCCTACTTTGGCTTGACCACTTGGTTCTTGAGCACACTTCCTTCACTAAAGTCTCTCTTCATTATAGGAATTTATTCTCCCACAAGCCTCATACCTCATACCATACGGGGGCGGGGGCATGGTTTTCCCCACTGCTGCTTCTATAGTTTACTTCTTTTGTTGTAAAAGAAGCAACCAGAAAAAGGAAAGAAAGAAAAAGAGCAAGAAGAAAAAAAAAAAGAAAGTGGAAAAGAAGGAAAGGAAGAAAGAAAGAAAGACATACCATTAATATGTCGATGACTCTAGCCCTAACCACACTTTGACTCCAAACATGAATATTCAGTTACCTACCTCTGTATCATTTGTCTAATGCTTGGACATATCCCAAACTGCAATATTGGCCTTCTTCTCATCCCAACTTCCTTTTACTCCAGTCTCCAGTAAATGGCACTTGCCTCTACACAGTTGTTTATACCAAAAACATGGGAATCATTTATAATGCCCTCTCTCATCCCTCATATCTAATTAGATACCACCTCCAAAATATATCATACATCCAATCTATTATAATAATCTCTAATTATATTCTGCATTCATTGTCTGTTAAAGAATTATACTTTCTTTGCAACATAATTTCATACTTCCCACTAGAGTAGCTAGACTACATTTCCCTAACATTGGATAGGTCATGTGATTTGCTTTCCTTAGCTAAAGGAATGCAGGCATATATAATGTATGCCCCATTTAACAGGGGCTTTAATGTATTTATGTAATTTGGATTAGACTTGCACTTCTGCCCATCTGCCTTGAAAAGAAGATTCCTGGGGAAGCTGGTGGTCCCAGGAAAAAAAGCAGATACATGGAACAGATCTGTTTTCAATGCTCAAGGTAAGTCCCTGAGTCCTCAGTCTACCTGCAGACCCATGAGTGATAAAAATAAATGCTTGTGAATTTTGAGGTTGTCATTGCACATTACAGCAGGAAAATACTCATCTAATACTCGATTCTAGTCCAATACTCTGTCTCTCATATGGACTAATATTGCAATAGTCACTTTCTTGGTATTCAAACAGTCCTCTGCAGTGATTCCCCACAGAGCATCCAGAGTGGGTGGTTTTTTTTTTTTTAATTTCTTTTTTTAAGATTTTATTTTATTTTGCGAGAGAGAGAATGAGAGACAGAGAGCATGAGAGGGAGAAGGGTCAGAGGGAGAAGCAGACTCCCTGCTGAGCAGGGAGCCCGACGCGGGACTCGATCCCGGGAATCCAGGATCATGACCTGAGCCGAAGGCAGTTGCCTAACCAACTGAGCCACCCAGGTGCCCAGAGAGTGGGTGTTTTATAAATACAAATTTAATTATTGCACAACCCTTCTTAGAACCACTTAGTGTTTTGTTTTGTTTTTTGTTTTTTATTGCAGTAGAATATAATCTAACTCCATATAGTCCTGATGATCTACTAGCAGAAATACACCTCAGATTGCATGTGGAAGTGCTAGTTATTTTTAGAAAAAGAAAAAAAAAAGCATTTCTTTTCACTCACTAAATTTCAACCATAGGAAAAATGTTCATGTTTGTTTGGCTCCTTAATTATGTGGAAATTTTTCCATGTTAGGTCTCTAGTAAAAGCTGAAGCTCTGCCTCTATCTTTGTCTCCTGTCCTACATAGTCTGGCTTATGCTTAATTATTTACCAGAATTTAGCTCCAATTCCATCTCAAATATTAATTTTATCCTAATCAGCTTGCTTTTCTTCATATCACTTACCAATATTTGCAATTATATATACATGTTTATTTATATAACATCTGTTTTACTTTTCTCCTAAAAGATTGGAAGCTTTACGAGGGTAGAACTTTTCTTTTATTTATCCATGTACCCAGCAAATCAATTTGTGTCTGAGTTCTTAAGAGTGTATTGTTCTTGTCACATTCTTGATAGTATTTTTTTCTTGTTGAGTTTCTGTAATTGTATCAGATATTGATTAAGGATGGTATTAATTTAAATAATATCAGAAAGAGGAACTTGAAAGACTTTTTATTTCTCTGGTGGTTAGACTAAATATCTAAAGGGGAGAAAAATCATCAAGTGATTTTGACACATAATCTTGAAAATATAAACATAATAGTGATCATTTAATATATCCAAGAAAAGGAGCAAGTCTGGGGTATAAGAATCTGCATTATATGATTCTGTGATTGCCTATCCTTGAAGTGATGATCCTCAGCCACACACACCCTAGGGAAGTTAGCAATGGAAATGCACCCATAATGGTTTATCTGGAAATCCTTCAAGATTAAAGAAAATCAGCAGAGGAAATATTCAGACTTTATTATTAGGTGCCTGATAGTTCTTATGGTTGGTAAACATTATCAGTCCACTCATGAGCATGTTGTTGGTTCAAATCTAGCCAATCCTGTATAAAAATTGTTACTCTCTCACTGTTATCTGCTCACAGCATGCACGGATGCTACTCAATTTATTTCTAGGCTGCAGGTAACTACACTGCAATCTTCTCTCTCAAGAGAACAAAGCATTGCAGAATTTATGACCATAAGGATGTTACCAAAGGTCTATACTTTCACATAGACCCCAAAATATAGTGGAAAACACTGAATTAGGAACTAGAAAAAATTTGATTCTCTTATCTCCTCTTTCCTCTGCCACTTCCACATTACAAATAAAGTACTTTTATTTTTCTAAGACTCAGATTTCTTTAAAAAAGAAGGGAAAGGAGAGGAGAGGAAAGGAGAGGAGAGGAAGGAAAAGAGAAGTGAAGAGAGAAGAAAAAAGAAAAAAGGAAAGAAAGAAAGTAGGAAGGGGGAAGGAAATCTACTTTCTTTACTTATTCTTTTTTATTTATCCTAAAAGTCAAATAAATGAGATAGCAGATGTGAAAGTACTTTGCAAAATTTTAAGACTACAGTTATAATAGAGTGCATTATTATATGTTTAATTACTCATTACTCTGTCTGGGCCAGGCTGCTGCCCAGACATGTTAACAGAATTCCTACAATTAAACATATATGTACTTCGGGAATCAATATTTTCTGAACTTGCATGACTCTAACATGGTGGATTGAAATTTGGACCATTTTAATAAGAAATTTCTGTGTCAATTACTACTGTTTTGTGTGCATTTTTAAAATTAAGACATTCACATGTTTAAAAAAAGCTCTATAATGGCTATGGTGAGCGCTGTGAATTGTGTA
>NW_027397063.1:44455946-44538470 GCF_003265705.2 Callorhinus ursinus
TCAAATAGAGATCAAGATTCTTAAGTAGCTGCCTTTGGGAACTACAATAATGGAGGACTTGCTGTCTTGCCTTCAGATGTTAAACCTCTGCCTGATGCTTCCACAGGCTCTTCCGATGTGCCTTCCTCCGCAGTCAGCCTTTCTAATTCCTTCTGATAGCTATGCTGGTATTCCAGATACTTTATGTTCCTCTTCTGTTTAACCAAGAACTTTTTCAGGAATTCTAAGAGATCAGTTTCGCTATTCTTAGAAGCCAAGCTCTTCAGCTCTTGTAGGTGCTTGTGTAACTCTTTTTCCATCTCCAGAGCAATGGTGATGGGTATTAAAGAGGGCACGTACTGAATGGAGCACTGGGTGTTATACACAAACAATGAATCATGGAACACTACATCAAAAGCTAAAGATGTAATGTATGGTGACTAACATAACATAATAAAATAAAATAAAAAAATAATAAAAAAAATAAAGAGGTACATTTTTAAGAAGCCTTGTTCCTGTCTCAGGGAACATCTATCCTGTTTCCCTTCACCATCTTCCCCTGTAGGTAACCTCTTTTATTAGTTTCTGTTATAAATGTCCAGCCTTTCTTTATGTAAGAACAAACTAATAGGAATATATATATTCTTATGTGTTCTACAAAACTTAGCAATATACACTAAACTTACCTTGTTTTCTTTTAAAAAAAGGTTTAATTAGACTTTATTGGCAAAATCCTCATTACAAAACAAAAGCTATCTTTCCATATTGAAAAATTTCCTTAACTGATTTTTAACTGGAACCAATTGCTTCTCTGTCCTAAAATCTTTTTTTTTCTTTTTCATTTTGGTCAAATTGAAAGCTTGCTTGACTGCTTTCTTTTCCTGCTGTGCTTAAGAACAAAAGCACAAAAAAATGATCAATATGGCAATCAAGATAATTCAATAAAACACTTTTTCATATGTTTGCCACCAGGGAATGCCACAGAGACCACCACTAAACAACAGAGGAGGAAACTCTAAGGCCATCTTTGAGTTAATTTGCCAGTTTTAATGTTTCTTTAGAAAAATTTGGTCCTTTGGTTCAGATACACCGTTCATAGTACCATCAATTGAAGCTGTGCACAGATATACAGGGAGAAAATGTCTCCTCTCAGGTTAACTTGGTTTCAAACTCACAATGTGAATTCTCTATTTGAAATGTAGCTAGTTTCATCGAGTCTAAATTGGGGATATGTATCATTGTCTTTTCGCCTCAGGCCAGTACTGGAAATGAGATGTTTCATTTCAGTGCATTTTTTCCAATGGAAATTGTGTAAATAAATAGATTGGGAAAGACTTAATGAAATCATCAATAGCCCAGAGCCACCTATTGGCCCCGTGCTAAGCATTTGGCATAATCAACTGTCTAAGAGATTGAAAGTCCTAGGTACTGGGATTTAAGATTATCATGAGCTCAGAGAAAGGGGGTCCACGAAGGGGTTGGCACAGTATCTTCATATACATGGGTTAAGTCAAATGAAGGGATAAGTGATCCAGGGCATTTTAACCAATAAAAAGAAACCATATGGATAATTCAAATGTTAAAATTCATATTTTAACAGTAAAGAAAAACTAGATTAGAATTCAAGAGAACTTACTTTTCCTTTTGGTTTTCTTAACAACTCGTTGCCTTTAGATAAGCCATATGATTTCTCTATGCCTTAGTTTCCTGGCAGGAAAAAAAAAATGTGGTTCAAAAAGGACTCTTTTACTCACAACATTAAGGATTGCAGACACAACAAAGAAAGTAACAAAAAATGGATCTGACCACTTCATCCTTGCATCAACTGGAAGAGTACTGCATTTTTTCTACTGCATCTTACATTTGCCTTTGAAAGAGTCCTGTGGCTATAAAATGTTTGAACAATTAGTAGTTTGGAAGAGGATTTCTAAAGTGACCTCCAGCTCTGATGATTGCACAGGTATTTTAGATAAGATATGTAATTCTCAATTCTAATCATTAGTAACCTCTGTAAACATAGCTTCAGTGACACAAGGATTTTCCTTGGCACCAATTTACAAAGGAGAAGGACAGCACTAAAAGGGAATGAAGGAAGGGAAGAGAGTGGAGATAGATCACAAGGTATATCACCTTGTTAGCAGAGAAAATCAACATGAGCATTTGTATGCATTCTATTGAAAAAATTCTCATTTTATGACATTTTGACAGAGTAAAGAAAACTGGAATAATATTGTACCTCATTTACTCAACTTCCAACTTATTTGACGGGAAATATTTTTTAAAACAACCTAATCCTAATCCTTAACTGGAATCTTGAAAATAATATTCTCCCCAAGTATTCAGTTTGTATTATGAAATATTTTATGAAAGACATGAGACACTTTAGGAACACAATAATTCATACCTAAAATTCCCATTCATTCTCACATATTCTGAATACCTAAAATGATGTAGTAGAGTCCTTCCTGCTTGGCTACTTTGATTGCTCTTCTCAGTGATGGCAAAAGGTCGTATTGTTTTATAAGGGAAAACACATAAGCACAAATAATTGTGTTTGCTGCAAATAATTAAAGATGGCAAAACTGTTAATTTGTTTAACCAAGTCAATCAAACATTAGGAGATATTACAAGACCAACTGGAAGGGAAGTTGTGTTTCAGGGTGCATGCACCCAGAAAGGTTCCACATCATTTTATGAGGAAAAGCTAATTTCGATTTTATCAATTCCCCAAGATAAATGTGGGTGGGCAAAAGAGGGCCTTTTATATTTTTTTTTAAGATTTTATTTATTTATTTGACAGAGAGAGACACAGCAAGAGAGGGAACACAAGCAGGGGGAGTGGGAGAAACAGGCTTCCCACTGAGCAGGGAGCCCGATGCAGGGCTCGATCCCAGGACTCTGGGATCATGACCAGAGCTGAAGGTAGACGCTTAACGACTGAGCCACCCATGAGGCCCAAAAGAGGGCCTTTTAGAAAAATCATGTAAGACTGTTGAATCACAGACCTATACCTCTGAAACAAATAATACATTATATGTTTAAAAAAAGAAGAAGAAGATAGCAGGAAGGGAAAAATGAAGGGGGGGAAATTGGAGGGGGAGACAAACCATGAGAGACTATGGTCTGAGAAACAAACTGAGGGTTCTAGAGGGGAGCAGGGGTGGAGGGATGGGCTAGCCTGGTGATGGGTATTAAAGAGGGCACGTACTGCATGGAGCACTGGGTGTTATACGCAAACAATGAATCATGGAACACTACATCAAACACTAATGATGTAATGTATGGCGATTAACATAACATAATAAAAAAAAGAATTAAAAAAAAGAAAAAAGAAAAATCCCTAATCGGAACAGACTACAGGACTCTCTGAATCTTGAACAGCTAATTGAGGAAACATGTTAAGGCAAATAAAACTCTTAATTATTTAAGGTTATTAAAAGTTAGACATAGTAAACTAAACAACATATAAAATATGATTTCAGTTAGGTATGGGAAAGAAAAATAAAGTATCTACCTGAAGGCAAAGAGGCACAGTCAGACCAAATTACCTAATAGTATTTCCCATCTAGTTGCCCAGTGAAGATGCCATTTCCTATTTCTCAAGAGCTACGTTTTGTCTTCTTGGAGTCAGAAGATTGTGACTATCCTTTGTGGTTTTTGTTGCCCATTTAAAAATGGTACGTCTCACCTTAGCTGAGCAATCAGAAAGTCACCTAATTAAGTAAGAGATTTTAAGTATTGTGACACATCAATAGATTAATATCATAAACTTTCAGAACATTTCAAAAGTTAGATTTGAACCAAGAGAGAACAGCTAGAAAATAAAAACCAAAGCCATGATCACATCAAATGCACTGGTATAAATCTACCTATGGGGTTACCATTCTCTCTTCTGGATATGTTTCCAATATTTTATATTTTGAGATGGTTGGAGGTTTATTTCAAAAGAGAATTTGATTACTGATTAAAAAGTTAACAAACTAGTCTCACATATGACTCTATAATATTCTTCTGCTTAACCACTAAACTTGCTTTCTTTTCCTCCCACTCACCTCATCCCACAAAAGATCCACAAATTCCAAGTTAGAATCATAGCCCGCTGATATGCTCCCAAAGTAACAGAAAAGGATTTTCCTTCCCTTAGTTGAGTCAGTCTCTAAGGCAGATGGCTAATTCATTGCACCTGTAACCAATTAGCCATTCAAAACAACTGATTCTTCACAGTAAATTGTTGCCTTGCCAATCTGAGAAGCAGGTGCATATTCAATGGCTAAATAATCCAAATACAAAATTCTTTTAGATTAATGTGCAGAAAAATATGACCAGTTATAATAATTCCATTCTAAATTAAGAATTTAATTATTTCAGGTTTTGAATCACAGCTTTGAGAATTTTCTGTTTTTCATTCTGATATTTGGCTACCAAATTAAGCAGATGTTTTTTCAATGAAAATTAACTTTCTTTTTCAAAGAAGACTTTGAATTTTATTTTTCTTCTTTCTTAAAACAATGAATTTTGATTACAATATACGTATTGAAACATATTACATTATATAATAATACATTTAAATCACCTGCTTCAAAACAGTTACCTTTATATGGAAGATTTCACTTCCAACCTAGGCACCATACTAACTCCATGGAACTGGGTACAACATAGCCACTCTTGTGTGTTATACAATGAGAATGTCTGTGGATTATTCTCTCACTACAGTGCCAATGTTACAGACTTTCATAGGCTTGAACCATTTTATTCTAGGAAATTATCCAATAAAAATTTTCAACTTTCTCAGATATATTGTTTGAATATGGAGAAAGGTTACAGTGATAATTTTTTGGGTGGCAGATGCCTAAAGCACCAACTAAACATCCCAACTTCTGGCTTCTCTTTCCATCAGAATCATGGCATGATAAGGAATTATTCCCAAGAGGAGTATCAGACCCTATTTAGTTGGCACCAGGATCTTACATCTTCCCATCCCAGGAATCAACCTTGAACACATTTCTAAAGTTAATGAGATCTCCAAACACCTCAAGTGAAAGTTCTGTACAAGGAAGAGATTCTATGAGAAAGGAACTAGAACTCTGACTGCATCATTGTAGGATAGCATCACCCTCCTAGCAGACACCCAGGTTGTACACTGGAGACACTTTCAATCCATAGCTCCCTTTCCACATCTCACGTGTCTCCAATTGCTTGGATTGTATTTTCCATATGTTTCCCATGATTTTCATTCCTACTTTCACTATTTTGATGCCCTTGTCTTCCAACTGATTTATTAAAAGCAGTCACACTTTTTTTTATTTACTTATCCAATAAATGTGAATTAAGTATTTACGAGGGGCCAGGCACAAGAAAGAAAATGGTAAATGAAGAATAAGGCAGACAAGGTATCTGTTTTAATGGAGTTGATAGGTTGAGGCAGATACTGACAAATAAATCAACATTTACAGTTTAATCGTAATCCAGACTTGAAGGTCATGAAGGCTTTCCTGGAATAAGTGAATGTCTAAACCGGAACCTACTGGTAAGACCCTTCTCTAATTAAGCAAAGAAAGAGGGAATAATTTTCCAGACAAGGGAAATAATCTGTTTCTTGTCTCTTGATGCTTACTGTCAACCTTCACAATGCTGGCTTACAGATTTATGTCCTTAACAATACTCCAGCCCATGGGCATCCTCTGTTTATAGATTCCCTGTTATCTCCTGAAGAAATTACACACCTGAGATCTCATCTTCTCCAACAAAGAGCACGATAGTACAATTTCACCGTAGTATTAGTCCTTTGCTGAAAAACAGGAATAGTTAATCTATTTTCTTATACTGGAATGCCTCACACCGTAATGCCTCTTCCATCACTTGAAACCCTACTTATCTTTAAACATCTATTAAAATATCACCTTTTCTACATGCTTTCCGTAGCCCCTTCATTCATAATTAGTTGCTTACTTTTCTGAAATTCCACTGCCCATTCTTTGCCTCTCGATCATACTGTGTCTACTTTATTCTGTTTCATATGATAGTTCTTTGTTTATACCTGAAGCTTAGGCTATTCTAGCCTTGTGGAAGGCCCTGCTCCAGCCTTTTAGAATCCCTACTTCCCATTCAAGTCTAGAAAACTTCTTCCCTGTTAACTGCTTTATTGCCACTTTGAGAATAGAAATGCCCACAATTTCCTGTCTTCCTGAAAGTAGCAGAGGTAACTAGATACCAGACATTTGCAATGGGATTCCTCACTAGCAGGGATCCCGTTAGCATCTAGATTTTGACCTTGCATATGCTTTATTTCTCCTCTCCTGCCTAGTGCCCTAAGCTTCCTGGCATCACTTTTCCTTTCCACTCTCCAGCATTGTGGATAGACTCCCATTTAGAATAATGGCTCTTTCTGCCATCGGAGAGAGAAAACTCTCTTCCAAATATGACAGAGCTTTCAAAGAGATAGACTTGCCTTTAAGAAATTCTGGATATTAAAAATCTTCTGAAGAGAGATTTTTTTAAAATGTAAAACTCCCTAGATAAGAAAATCCCAATACCAGGCTAAAGCAAACTTGTTTTTTTCTAACATTCTTCCACTCTCCAATCTTGTCCCTTAGAGTCCCTGACATTGAGAGTTGTCACAGGGAACCCTTTCTAGGGTTGGGCGGACACCCTTCATCTCAGACTTGGGTAAGGATTTTAATATTTGAAAAGAACTAACTCCTGGTCATAATATCCCCTTTACAGTTGCCCCAAAGAATACTAGGTGCCTTTTGCAATGTGAACTCCTGGGGATCCTACGACTCTTGACGCCCTGGAGCTGCCAAAGTAGGTTCTGGTTGCACACAGCTCCCTCTGCAACTAGATCATGCCTAATTCTATTTTGCAAGTCTCTCAGCCCTATGGAAATCTTGCCTAGGATGGTGCTTTGTTCACAGTAGGTACCTAATAAATGCGTGCTGAATTGAATTTTCCCAGGAGCAAAATATATGGCATAGATGCCTAAAAAGTGAAAATCCTCTATAACATATTGCATTGCCATTTAAGGGGGGAAAAATCTTGTTAATGTTCATGGTGACAAGTTTATGTCCTGAAACATGAGATCTGATTAGCTTTTTTATTTTAGCTCTCATAACTTCTAGTTTTATTGCCGGTCATAAAATTATCCAGCTCATTTTGGAATTCAGCTGCAAAATAGAACACTTTGACCTCCTGTGATTATACCAGTTTCTGTGAACATATGACTTCATGGTAGGGGTTTTACTCAAACTAGGGTTTGGGAACCTTAGGAGGTTTGTTGATGGAGTCTCATAGGATCTCAGGGATGAGAACACTTCGGGTGCATTTGACAGCAGTACCAGCAAAAAGTAGAAGTTTTTTGTCAAGTTATTATCTTGTTAGCTGGGATCTTGTAGTCCTAATGGCAAGATCATGGATTGAGTTTTTGTATGTCTGTTCCTCAACCTTGAGCTGCACCCCTAAACTACGGTCCACAGATACCCATTATTTACTAGGAACACAGGAGCACCAACTTGAAAGTTCATCAATAATTCATTTCATATATATGTTTTTAGCAACTGATAAGTGTTCTGAGCTTATTTGGTAGATAAGAAACTAGCAGTAACACTCTAGGATTAAAAAAAAAGAAAGAAAAAGTAGACACACAAGAACTTTTAAGGATTGTGGTAAGATTTGACATGGCTAAAACACTTTTATTGTCTAACTTGCTGCCTATCAGGTCTATGGCCATTTTTTTAAAAATTATGGAAGTATAATTAACATACAATGTAGCTTAGTTTCAGGTGTACACTATAATTATTCAACAATTCTACACATTTCTTAGTGCTTATTAAAATAAGTGTGCTATTAATCCCCTTTATTTTACCCATTCTCCCAATATATGGCCATTTTGGGAGAAAATCAAGTACTGGGAAGTGTCTATAGCCTGGGTTGAGGTCAGCTGGCTTGATCAGAAGAAATAAAGGGCAACTGGAGTCTCTAGACTTAAGTCAGTTCACTTTACTAGGCACCAGGACTCTAGGCTCCAGTAACCATAAAGTTGAGTCCAACCTACAGTTTAAAACAGATGTGTCAAGATACCTCATGAAATGGGGAGGGGATTTGCTTCCTATCTATGACTCCTGGCACTACGATTGGGAAGATGGTGGCAAGTTATCCCAACAAGCAGTGAGAGCAAGCTGCCACCATCCCATACTAAGAATTACATAGAAGTTTCCTGCAAAATCCGGAAGCCTTGATTTAAAAAAGGATATATTAACAGTGGCTGGAAAAAAATGGGGTTGGGAAAGTAAGGACAGCCACAGTGCTAGAGGAATCGGACAGGGTTCCACATTATCAAAGTTTTTTCACTGGTGAGGGAAGGGGGTAAAGAAAAAGTGACTCTTAAACATTTCTCTCTTCATACAAATAGGAATAATGGAGGATACGCCACTGTCCTCCCTTAGAATCTGCTCAGATCTGCCCCAGATTTGCCAAGCTTACTACAGGATCCAGTGAATAAAGGAAAGGTATTCTTGACAGAAAGATGTAATGTGTGGCAGGATTACTGGGTTCAACCCCAGAGGCCACTTTTGTGAAAGCTTCTCTCTTAAAAATCTCCAAGGCTTTTTCCTGTCTAGGTCTTTCTGAACTCACTGTAGCAAAAGAGGGCAAGGAACTTCTGAAAGCAATACATGGAGATAATATGAAGGATGGTCAGAATAAACAGCAACAATCCTAATGATTCTTACCTCTGCACCCCCTCCCCGTGCCACACCAGTACAATTTTATTTGTTCCCTTACATATCTATACCTTCAGCATCTTTTCCCCTCAGAATACCAATTGCCCCAGCTGTGTGAAAAGTGATATGGACATGAAACATTGTTTCCATCATTAAAGGTAATTACTTTCATTGTGTTCTGGTTTTGTATATCTTAATTTAGGCATTCTTCATTCCTGCACTGTGTTCTTAGGAACATGAACAATCTCGGATAAATCACAACTCAGGATTACAGAGCATACACACGTGCACACATGTGTGCGCGCACACACACACACACACACACAGTTCTGTTACCTTATTACTGTAAAGAGCTCTTTGTCATACATACCTGTCTTTTACCACATTTTGCCAATTAGGCAGGATTCTCTGCCACATTTAGAGATAGAAGGGTTTAACTGATTTTTTTTTTCTATGAGATGACCCCTCTCACTGGTATGATCCAGAAATGAAATAGAATGCAGATATTATCAGGGGGTCCAGAGTCATGGAAGGGTCTGGGAGGTTTAAGAAGGTTGGGGCTTATGCCCAAGACTATTGTGAGTTCCTAGGCCTTTAGGCATCAGTCCGGAGGACATATTCTTCATTGGATTGGTCTATACACGTAAAGTCGTGTGGTGGAAATTTTTCAGATTAGTTTACATTTTAAAAGAAAATGTCCACACTCTTCCTAAAGATATAACATGAATGTAAATCTCCAGTATGTAACTCTTGAGAATTATGCACATCCTGCTTACTTTTTTGCTGAATGTGTTAGATAAGATTGAGTGGGCTAAAGGCCCAGTTTCTTGCCGTATTCTAGTTGCAGTAAAGTGGTAGCTAATGGGAAAAAAAAAAAAATGTTTGCTTGACATTGGTTGAATCTGTGCACACTGACCAAACTGCCATTCTGGTGAAATAGTCCAAATGCAATGTCACATGCTGGTCACATATCACTGATTCTGGGTTTCCTGTCTCCTAAATTCTTCTCCTTATCCTGTTCTATCTTTCTAAATTTCCAAGAATTTCACAAATTTTTATCACAAAGTAGGCTTTGGATAGGCTAGGGTTTTTCTAAATACACTACAGTGGATTTTTTTCAGATTTCCCTAGGGATTTAATCTTTTCAGACTTCCTAGGTACAGAACAAAAAGAGCTTGAACAGAAAAGTTGTACGGCACACAAAAGATTTTTGAACTGTGAGCCAGGTCACCTCTCTTTTCAAACTTGGAGAAGGGCTGTAATCCTACCCTCCTCTCTTTTACTTGCCTACTTCCCATTTTGCAGCATGCGGGAGACCTCCTTGTTTTATTAAGTCCTTCAGGATTTCTCCTGCTGGTTGAAAAAAACCCATATCAAATGGACATTTTCTAATAGAACTCTGGATTGTTTATAGCAGATAAAAGCCTGTAGCCTATATTTACTAATATAAAAGTATGCCTTATGGAGAACCATAATTTACGTGGAGGGAGAAGAACATAAGGCAAACCAGCCTATGTTTTCATAAAGTTTGTTTTTTACTGATTATCTCCCTTTATCTTTGTAAAGCAGAAAACTGAGCTCCTTTTATAACAATTAGATGTTTTCTTTAAACTTCCTTTTTTTCTCCCCACAGGAAACACTAAGAATAATAATAAGAGAAAGAGAGAGAGAAAACTGAAATAATTTCTACCCCCCTATATTTAATCAGGATATGCTAGGTGTTATGGCTTAACACAACAAAGACTAATTTCTTCTTCACAGGAAAATCTCTAAAATAACAAGTCTACTTGAAGTAAGGGCATCCACCATCCTAAAGCTGCACCATCTGGAATACTTAGCCTCCTTGATCACAAAACAAGGAAGAAAGTGTTAGAGGTCCCACCCTAGCAATTCAATGCCATGGCCTGCAAGTGACCCAGACCACTTCTGCTAACAACCCTTAGCAGAAATTTTCCACATGAACCAGATTAAATGCAAGGACAGGCAGGTTTGTTTACTCGTCCTATTTGCCCAGAAAGAGGTGTAAAAGCTGTATAGATGAGCTTTCCACTTCCACACTACCCACTTCTCTTTTCCCCAAACCACCTTTTCCATACCCAAACTTAGCTTAGCTAGGAAGGAGATCAGGGAAGAGGATATGGAGATATTGTCAGGAGGAGATGTTTGGGGTGATCTCGAGCAATTTTTACTAGCTCAGAAGTGGAAAGGAGTTAACATCATCAAATGTACTAAAACCTTATTTCTGCTGTCTTTCCATTTCATTTCCCTGTACACATGTGCCTCACACTCTTAACCTATAAGGCAAACTATTAAATATGTTTTATAGAACCACAAGATTAATAGCATTTACATATAAGAAGTATTGTTTAATATTTATATTTTAATATGTAATATGTGATCAATTGTTTCTTGAATAATTACTCTACTATAATCACTACTACTTTTATTACTACTACTACTAAAACTACTATAGCTATTAGTTAATATTTATTAATAGCTGAGCTAAGCAATTTACATATGTATAATTTTCAAAACAATCTATGACATAAGTATAATTATCTCTATTTTATGGTAAAGAAATTGAACAAGGAAATTATATAACTTGTTAAATAATGAACTCAGATCTATCTGACTCCAGGGTCCATGCTATTAACCACCATAGGGAATAGAGAAAGTAAGGGAGAATTTATCTATATGCCATCATGTGTAATGAGCTTTAATGTCCCAGATCCTAGGGTAGCTATGTCAATTGATGAAAATGTCTTACACAAACTTAACATGTTGTAAGGATTCAAATGTTTAATGCCACCAACATCTAACATTATCTTTGTAAGTAGGATGGAGATGGATCTTAAATATTGGTTTGAATTTGGAGCTATTTTCTGAATCTCAAAGCAACTTATTTTCTGAATCTTGAAGACATCTGCAAATACTTTACTATCATCATATATTGCCATAGACAACAAGGCACTTCACTAATTTAGGTGTAAACTCCAATAATTCAAAGAAGTTCAAGGAGACTAAGCCCCATTTCTTTTGCCAAATCAGTTGATGGTTTGCACTCTTGATTAAATGTGTATGCAGCGGCACCTGAGTGGCTCTGTTAAGCATTTGACTCTTGATTTCAGCTCAGGTCATGATATCAGGGTTGTGAGGTGGAGCCCCACACCAGGCTCCACATCGGGCTCTGTGCGGGACATGGAGCCTGCTTAAGATTCTCTCCCTCTGTTCCACCCCTCTCCTCTTTCTCTTTTCCTCTCTAAAAACAAAAACAAAAACAAAAAAAATGTATGCATGTGTATATATGAAAGTGTATATATATATATTTTTTCTTATTTTGAAAAAAGATCTTTTAAATCACATCTTACTCATGAAGTATATGAAATAGCACATATGACTTCCAGGACACTCATGTTCTGGAAATTAGGAAATATATATAGCTTGTTCACTATTAATCTCTAGAATTTAGCAAACCAATTTGTTGTTATTATTTAATATTATGCTAGATTTTTAGCAAATTTGTTATAAAACCCAAAGGCATTAGTCATTTACTATTAAGCTAGACTTGATGGAATGCATTACCTCTTTTACCTTTCCACTGATCTTTCCCTGAACATTCTCTAATTATGCTTACTTTCCTACATTATTTGCTTAAAATAAACATGTATAACTATCTATAAATGATTATGAAATGTATCTCTAAAGAATAAGCATTGAGGGGCTCCTGGGTAGCTCAGTTGTTAAGCGTCAGCCTTCAACTCAGGTCATGATCCCAGGGTCCTGGGATTGAGCCCTGCATCAGGCTCCCTGCTCAGCGGGAAGCCTGCTTCTCTCTCTCCCACTTCCCCTGCTTGTGTTCCCTCTCTCATTGTGTCTTTCTCTGTCAAATAAATAAATAAAATCTTAAAAAGAATAATCAGTGAAGTGAAGAAGACTATAGATACTTATACCCAACTTTTTTTGAGAGATTTGAAATAATTTCTGAAACTTACATATCATACTTACTACCATAGAAACAGATAACAAGAATGAACAAAGGGGAAAAATAAAGAAAATGGAAGATAAGATTGGGGCAAATGTTACCCCAAAATGCATATTTAATATCTTTAAACATAAGTCATTAGTTTGACTGTGAGCTTCCTAATAGCCAGAACAAAGTGAAAAATACTGCCATTTTTTAGAAAGATTTTATTTATTTATTTGAGAGAGAGAATGAGAGAGAGAGAGAGAGAGCATGAGAGGGGGGAGGGTCAGAGGGAGAAGCAGACTCCCCGCTGAGCAGGGAGCCCGATGCGGGACTCGATCCTGGGACTCCAGGATCATGACCTGAGCTGAAGGCAGTTGCTTAACCAAGTGAGCCACCCAGGCACCTAAAATACTACCATTTTTTAAATTAGTGAGTCTATAAGGAGATGAAATATAGTTGGTCATCAAAAGCACAGTTGATACATGCATAAAAATGCTGATTTCTTAGAGGACATGTACTTATTTAAACCATATTGCCAATTGGCAAAATATTTTTATTATTCTTCTTTTGTTGGAGGGATTGCTTTTTAGGACATAGAAAACCTTTAGTATCATTACTTTAGAGTCACATATTAATTTTTTTTAATTTTTTATTGTTATGTTAATCACCATACATTACATCATCAGTTCTTGATCTAGTGTTCCATAATTCATTGTTGTCACATATTAATTTTATAATGAAACCATACTGAAGGATCACCCATTATGTACACCAGACTTGTCTTTAAATGGCATTTAATGGTTCCCAACACCCAAATCCAACTTCAAAGTCAGCAAATATGCCATGATAAAGGATACTCAAAAAGTGCATGACAGACTTTGAAGGCAATTTACAAAAAAGTGTTCAGAAATATTTTTGAGTGATGTTGATTTCATAGGAAGAGTCATATAAGCTCTTCACGTGAATATCTGAGGGAGATAAATGCTTGTTAAGATAGTTTTCAGTTTTTTACATGCCCAAATAATTATATTAGGTTGCGATTATACAATATATGGCAGTCCAGGATAAGCAAGATATTTGCACAGCCTCCTATTTAGCTTGGGGGTGCAAATAATTAGTCCTTGCCCTCAATAAATATATTCCTAGGTTTTCATATGCTTCTTGTATACATGTCTTTTTTATTTTTTATTTTATTTTATTTTATTTTATTGCCTTTAACGGGAGAAAGAGTTCCTTTTGCCAAGGGAGAATAATTGCTTTTTCATTTTACCCTTGGCCACTAGCAAAGCTCCTGTTAGGTGCCAACAAATACTTGTTGGATAAAACTATTCTCTGATCCCCTAAAACACTAGCAAACTGCCCAGCTTTCTCATCACATGCCATGTACAGGTGAGGTCTTAGAACACATTCCACATATATTTTATTGAAAATAAAAGTTTTCAATATTATTTCAATATTATTAACTTGGAACACATTCCACATATCTTTTATTGAAAATAAAAGTTTTCAATATTATTTCAATATTATTTCAATATTATTAACTTCCCTAGCGAATTAATAATAAGGAGATGTGAAATACATTAAATATCTCTATAATCTCTTTCTTCTATGCCTCGGGTAAATGCTAATCTGAGATTCTGCAATCTACGTGACTGGTATAGATGACAGTATGCGTAATTTGCTGATATTATTTTCTCAGGCTATTAAGCTCTGCCCAACCTTTTAAGAATATTGAATTGGAAGATCATGTTCCCACCATTTCAGGAAATTGGTAGCGTCACAGCCCAACAACTTGAGAAAATAACATTATTTTAGAGGCGAGGTTAAAAAGAAGAAAAGGCAACAAAAAAACTGTCCTAAGCCCTCAGAATGGAAATATGTTTCCAGTGGACTCAAAATTTTGTCAATGTGAAAAAAGCAGCAAAAAGGATACCACTGTGATTTATTTAACTCATTAACTCTCATTTAAAGGTCTCTGGTATGCAAAGTGCTAAAGTAAATGTTAACCCTTTAGTCGTTCTCATAAATGAACAATTTCCCCTGAGTAGGGTGGGGATGTTCGGGTGGGAAAAGGGGGAACTGCTTTGTTCACAATGGAAAACTACTTTGGGAGGATTTAGGAAATGTTAAGTGCGATGGCAGAGGAGGAAGTCTCTTTAATGAAGACAATTTCATCAAGACCACAAAGGAACATATTACACAAATGGTTTTTGAATACAGAGAAGTGGAAAATGCTGCAAGAATGGTCTTTAGTCTCAATGACCTTTCAAAGTGGGAAATATGTGAGTTAAAACTTTGCAATCTGATGGCTCTTCCTAATTAAGGGTGTGACTGCAAGGGAGAAGGTAAAGCAGCTTCCAAATAATACCGGTTTCCTAGCAACCATAGCTCCAGTGGTTTAAACAGATTTTAAATGCAAACAATAAACCTCCAGTATTGAGCTTGAAAGGGGTGTTAAATACCTTGGGGCAAACAGTGCAGTTCTTCAAAGGAAATGCTCTTCTGAAGCTGTAGGCAATGCTACCGTCTGTTTCAAAGCCCTCCATGCACTCAGGGGCCTACAACGTTGTACATCAGCAAGGAGTTACAGGGTGCTTAGAGTACACCCTGATGCACTGTGGACCCCACTTTTCCTGCCAGGAAACAGACTTTAAGAATTGGGTGTCTAACCTAATGTGCACCTACAAGGATTGTTTACTACTTTGTATTTTGCAGCCTAATTTATTAGATGGTGAGTATATTATTCAAAAGTTTGTTTTTCCTCCATTTCCAGTTTCATTTAGTATTACCCTTTTCCATTTTCTAAAACAGATCCTCAAGAGAGTCAGTCTAAGATCCTATAGAATACCTTTAGCACAGCCCTCAAAAGCAGCATATTTTCAAAGTAAGTCTCATTCACTCACTTAGACCCAAAGACACCTCCAGATTTAAAGTGAGGGGGTGGAAAACCATTTACCATGCTAATGGACACCAAAAGAAAGCTGGGGTGGCAATCCTTATACCAGACAAATTAGATTTAAAACAAAGACTATAATAAGAGATGAGGAAGGACACTATATCATACTTAAAGGGTCTATCCAACAAGAAGATCTAACAATTGTAAATATCTATGCCCCTAACATAGGAGTAGCCAATTATATAAGCCAATTAATAACAAAATCAAAGAAACACATCGACAATAATACAATAATAGGAGGGGACTTTAACACGCCCCTCACTGAAATGGACAGATCATCTAAGCAAGAGCTCAACAAGGAAATAAAGGCTTTAAATGACACACTCTTCCAGATGAACTTCACAGATATATTCAGAACATTCCATCCCAAAGCAACAGAATACACATTCTTCTCTAGTGCCCATGGAACATTCTCCAGAATAGATCACATCCTAGGTCACAAATCAGGTCTCAACCGGTACCAAAAGATTGGGATCATTCCCCACATATTTTCAGACTACAATGCTTTGAAACTAGAACTCAGTGGAAACTCAAGAGCAAAGTTGGAAAGAACTCAAATACATGGAGGCTAAAGAGCATCCTACTAAAGAATGAATGGGTCAACCAGGAAATTAAAGAAGAATTAAAAAAATTCATGGAAACCAATGAAACTGAAAACACAACTGTTCAAAATCTTTTTGGATGCAGCAAAGGCAGTCCTAAAAGGAAAGTATATAGCAATACAGCCTTTCTCAAGAAACAAGAAAGGTCTCAAATACACAACTTAACCCTACACTTAAAGGAGCTGGAGAAAGAACAGCAAATAAAGCCTAAACCCAGCAGGAGAAGAGAAATAATAAAGATCAGAGCAGAAATCAATGAAATAGAAACCAAAAGAATAGTAGAACAGATCAATGAAATTAGGAGCTTGTTCTTTGAAAGAATTAACAAGATTGATAAACCCCTGTCCAGACTTATCAAAAAGAAAAGAGAAAGGACCCAAATAAATAAAATCATGAATGATCAAGAAGAAATCACAACTAACACCAAAGAAATACAAACAATTATAAGAACATATTATGAGCAACTATATGCCAGCAAATTAGACAATCTGGAAGAAATGGATGCATTCCTAGAGACTTATAAACTACCAAAACTGAACCAGGAAGAAATAGAAAACCTGAACAGACCTATAACCACTAAGGAAATTGAAGCAATAATCAAAAATCTCCCAACAAACAAGAGCCCAGGGCCAGATGGCTTCCCGGGGGAATTCCACTAAACTTTTAAAGAAGAATTAATACCTATTCTCCTGAAACTATTCCAAAAAATAGAAATGGAAGGAAAACTTCCAGACTCATTTTATGAGGCCAGCATCACCTTGATCCCAAAACCAGACAAAACCCCATCAAAAAGTAGGTCTCATTCATATAAACTGATCCATATGAGCAAATATTAAAAATGAGTGAATATGAGCTCCTTCAGAACTTCTCAGTTAATTGCATAATATCCTCCAATATCTTCTGGATATATATGGAAGCTCTAGGAGCATGACTGGAAAGCAATTGATTTATCTACAGCTAAGTCTCTTGCTGAAGAGGCCCCTGACTCTCCTCAAGGGAAAACTGAAAGACAATCGAAGCCATGGAAAAGGCCCCAGAGTCTCTGGTCTGAATCTAGTCATGATGAAACCACTGTGGATAGCCACTGAACACAGAAGAACACTTCCCAGGAAAAGAAGTACATTATTCTGTTGGAGGATGGGGAGGAGGGCTGGAAATCCTATTTTAATTAAATGCTTTATTTTGAGGTAATTACAGATTGACACACTGTTGTAAAAAAGTAGTATAGAGAGACCCTATGTATCCCTTATCCAGTTTCCTGATGTGGACGTACTTTTAGGCCCTGATGCAATCAGTTTATCCAGGAACATGAATGGAGCTGTAATCAAGCAAGCCAGCCTCCAGAAGGGCTCTTCATTTTGACAGTTCCACATATGAGCAAAGCTGGGGCTCATTAAATCATCCCTAGCACTCCCAGGTGCAGCACTGTTAATTGGTAGTCCACCAGGGAGCACTACATTAAAAGCAGACCAGCAGATTCAAGAAAGAAGGCCCCTGGCAGTCAGGAGGGAACTCTTGTCATTTCTTTGTCAGATTTGAATCAAATTATTTTGGGGGCTTGGTAGTCATGCATATCTCCCTGCTGCAGGTGGGATTCCCTGTAAATAACATTTTGATATTGGAGATTATTAGGCAGGAAATTTATTAGGGAGAGCTCTTGGGATCAGCCTTGGGGAAAGGAAGGGTAGGAAGCAGTACTGAATAAGGAAGAATATTGGGCTGCATATGATTTCACCAAGGGGCCTTTCAGAAGTTGTTTTGCATTGTGATGAGGGAGCTAAACCTTGACCAGTTATTGAATGCAAGTGGCTTATTAGAAGGGGATGTGATTTTGGGGTTGGCAGCCCAAAGCAATTTACAGAAAGGACCAAGAGCTGAGGTATGTCAGCTGGTAGTACTCCCAAAAGCTGTAGGAATAAATAACTTAGTTCTAGAGGAAGATTCAGGCCTCACGGAACAGCATCCACTATAGTATATCCCTCATAGTGGTCAGATTTACTCTTTCATAAATAGTTTGACTGGGAACAGCTAGATTTGTGGTTATGATGGGTCTCTTTTACTGGGTCAGACATAAGAAAAAGGTTGGTGGCATGATTAAGCCCATGGTACTACAACTGACCTTTGGGCTAATTAATGCTTACCATCTCCCTCCTCTATCATCTACTCTAGATTCCCCTCATCTTGAGCTAGCACCTCTTCTGGTCTTGGATCTGTGGGCACCATGCCCTTCCCTGACGGTGACTATTGCACTTGTCCATTTACTGTTAAAATAAGGTAAGGGAAACCAAGATGTATGCAGGTAGATCACCCGGGTGCCAAACAGACTTCCTTGTTCTGAGTTAACAGTAACTTTATCTCCTCCTGATTATCTGAGTCAGTTCATTGTCAGTATGCTGATTCCTCTTCCTGTGTACTTGTCCTCTGAGAGCCCAGATGACACTGGAGGTGATAGCTTATATGCAACAGGACTCTTTGTGTGTCCCCTCATAAAAGTATTCCCTCTTTGGGTATTAGGACTTTTAAAATTTGTAAAGCACAGAGCTGTGCAGACAGAAAACATAAATTCCCAAGATGATCACCAGGAGCGAAAGTAAGTGGGGCCACCCTTCCTTCCATCCCTTGATTTTTGAACTCATATACTCTAACTATTAAAGACAGAACACCATATAAAGGCTACTGATTCGGTGTAGAGGTTGGCAAACTATAGCCCTTGGGTCAAATCCATCCTGTTGCTTGTTTATGTAAATAAAGTTTTATTGGAACTCAGCCACACCCACTCAATAACATAGTATCTAAGGCTACTTTCACAATGGAGTGGTAGAGTTGAGTAGTTGCGAGAGATAACACATGGCCTGCAAAACCCAAAATATTTATTATATGTCTCTTTCCAGAAAAGCTTTGCCAATTCTTGATCTCATCAAAGGTGAACTCATCCTCAGAAAATACTCCTATTCTTGCTAAAATAACTCACTGCCATTGTAGAGTAAAAGGGGTCCAGTATAGTTAATCTGCCACCAAGTGTCTTCGTTGTCTTGAGGGATGGTGCTATTTAAGGACTCATTGTTTGTCTCCATTGCTGACAGGTTGAACGTTCAGTAGTGGCAGTAGCAAGATCAGACTTGATGGGTATGAGCCCATGCTCTTAGGTCCATACATAGCTTTCATTCCTGCCATCATGGCTACTACATCCGTGCATCCGTTGTGTAAGCATTAGAGTGGCCAATGACAGAGGCTGGCTGATATCAATTAGCTAAGTCATTTTGTCTCCTTGGCTGTTTAGTCCCTCTTTCACGATGGGTGTTGTCTGGTGCAAAGAAAACTTTTCACATCCTGTGCCCACTCCCCTAGGTTCATCTGTGAGCCCTTGCCCTAGAACTCCTTGTCCTCTTCTTCCATTCTTTCTCCTTCCAGGCCCCTCGCCATGTAGTCCAGCCATTCACTAGTGCTCATAAATCTCTATATATTCTAATTTGGGGCCATTACTCTTTCCTCATAAAGTGGATGTACAGGTATACCAACTGCAATTTGCTAATCAGGATGATTTTCCCTAACAACTGTCTCTTTGAAGCCTCTCACCTCCCTCAGTACTCTGAGAGGGATTGTAGCATAGCTATGGTCAGTTTTTTGCTCAACCAACACATTAAGCCAACATATTTACGAACCAAGCTCTGCTGTTCTCCTGCTTCAAATCCCCATGAGTCTATACATGTAAGCAGAGTGAGAGGTTCTGCTGCAAAAGTGAAATGACATGGTGGGGGTGGGGTGGATAGTGGTGATGGTGTAGTAAAAGGTATAGTGGTAGTAGAGTCAGAGGTCCCAGACATCTGCTTAAGATAAAAGCTTAACTAGTGTCTTTGGGCATTGTTTATACCAGATCTCAGATATACTACTTCCATATTATAATGCATTCCTGATGGACTTACTCATTGTAATCATAGATCTACCCATGAGGGAAGCTCTGACCACATGGTAATTTGATGACTGCATGGTGAGGCATTCTATCTATACCAGGGTTCAGTGATTTAAAAAAGGAAATATTTTCCAAAAGGCATATAATTCTCTGCAAAGTCTTGCTCCAGAATAAACTGTATTGTATTTCTCCTACTGGGACTTACCAAATACTCCACCTGACATTTTTTTTTTTCCCATCTGACAATTTTTTTTCTCCTACAGACAACTCCAAATGCAGTGTCAGGCCAAGAAGCAAAGTTGTTTGTCGTACAGCTTAAACTGACTCCAGAACCCCTTTTTGATACCCACACAAAGCTAGCAGCTTTTTAGGGTGCCTGGGGGCTCAGTTGGTTAAGTGTCTGCCTTTAGCTCGAGTCTTGATCCCAGGGTCCTGGGATAGAGCCCTGCATCAGGCTCCCTGCTCAGCCAGCAGCCTGCTTTTACCTCTCCTCCCCACTCATGCTCTCTCTTGCTATCTTTGTCACTATCTCTCTCAAATAAATAATGAAATCTTAAAAAAAAAAAAAAAGCTAGTAGCTTTCCACATCATACTTTATTTGAGGAGAACAGTTTTTCCATGTGTGGAATATGCTGCTTCTAAAACCCGAAGAGGCCTATCAACTGTTGTGTTTTCTTCTTCTTGGGGAGAAACATAAGAGGCAGTAATTTATCCTTTACTTTCTATATACTTACATGTCCCTGACCATTGAACCTCTAAATAGTGATATGACAAAACCCTGGATCTTCTCATTCTTTGGAATAGAAACACATCTAACATACTTGTTACTCTTGCTTTTCCAATCTGATTAACATGATATCACCAACATAAGGTACTAGTGAAATGTTTTTATGATGCCCAGATGATTCAGTTCTCTTCAGACTTTATTATAACAGAGGGTGAGGACTTTACCATAGCTCTTGGGTAGGACATTAATATATATTCTTGTCAGTTCAAAGGAAACAAACTGTCTCTGATACTCGTTTTTTGAGAGGAATGAAAAAAAAAATGCATTTGCCAGACCGATGGCCTCATATCATGTACCTGAGCCAACTAAACCTATTTTAGCAATGGTACCACATCTGACACAACCTCTGCAACTCAGCCTATTATTCGGTTGCATTTGTGATAGTTTACGCTATACTTCAGGATCTAGCTGGCTTTCCTAGGGGCTGGGGGGCGGCGAATTAAATGGAACTGAGATGGGGCCATTACCTTTGCTCCTTTTGGTGTTTAACTTTGCACCAAAGTCTGCCATTCCCCTCAGGTTGCAAAAGTGAATTTCATCTAGCATTTTGTCTGGGAGGAGGAGACAACCGCAGAGACTACCATTTTCCCTTCCCCACTATAAGACCTCTTACCCTGCAGGCCAAGAAACCAATGTGGACATTGTGCCCGCTACCAAAAATATCCCCTTCAATTATATATTCGGGGACTGGGAAAATGGCAATCAGGTACTTCCATGGACAAGTGAACACAATGTGAGTCAGACCTGCACAAAAGATTCCATTAATTACTTTGCTTCCATATCACTCCACTCTAATGTGTGTAGGGGGGAGAGTTTGGTAATGAAAGTGCTTTGGTATTAATGTTAACATAGACTCTGTGAGCAACAGTCCAAATGGCTGGGTATTCCCCTTTCCTGAGTAGATAGTTATCCCCAAAACAGATTCTATACAAAGACCTACAAGCAGGAAGTTTACTGGGGTGTGCTCTTAAATTAATGCATGTGGAAGAGTAAGGATACAGGATTGAATAGGACAGCTTGGACTGTGATGCTGTCTCAAAAAAAGATCGCAGCTGGTCTCACAGGGAGTTCTGAAGCTCTGCTACTGTTTGGAGTCATAAGTTGCAACAAAAGAGCCAGAACTTGATATCTCCTTGTTGAGATGCGGTACAGGCTCCCCAGGGAAGGGGAGATGATATTGGGTGAGGTGATTCTTTTAGCTGGGGCAATTGGAATAGAACTAATAAGTGAGGTCTTTTAGCTTACATCTCTTCTAGCAGCTGGGGGAAAGACCTCCTATTCCTAAGGAGGGGTCACCATGTCTACTATACCTCCTCACACTCGGCACAGCATACCATAAAAGGACACTTGTGAATTGAAAAGAAGTTCAGCGTCTCTCCATAGAAGTTCAATTTAATTAGCATCATATTTGCCAGTATTCTAGTGCATACCAGACACTAGCCTACTTAAAACACTAAGTATATCAATAAAGGATAGATGCCTGTGTTATTTTCACTCATTTAGAATAATGTATCACCAAACTATATAGTACAAATTAAACATTTTTAAAGCAAATACTCTCAATTCTTAAAAAATTCCATGGGAGAGCCAAAGAAACCAACACTGGAGGTATTTTCTCTTTCTTAATTTTCATGAGAAGCAACTAAAATATTTCTTGGAAAGAAGACCTGGGTCCAAGCTCTAGTTCTACTGCCTTTATGTGGTCTAGGGCACATAGTTAGGGTGTCTTCTAATTATATGATGTAGGGCATGCTCTGTACATCAGTTTCTTATATGTGCACATGGGTGTGTGTGTTGTGTGCGCATTATGACTTCCTCAAGGGTTATTGTGAAAACGGAAATTTTTTAATATGTAAAAGTGTTTTTGTAAGCTACAAATTAGTATATGAACAGAATTTAATAATCCGTGTTAATTCAAAATTACTATATTTGATTTATTACCATATATCTTTCTGACTCCAAATGGCATATGAAGTTTTATCCTTTATTTGTGAGATGATAAGATCATTAGATAAACATACATGCTTCCATTCAACAGTTCCCCATGGCTCAGAGACTAGACCTGAATTGGTACTCAGTAAATAGCTGATGAATGAATGAGACTCCCACTTATCATAATAAATATCAGTGATCAACCCAGAGATATTAAACTTTACTATCTATATAAGACCTACATGAGAATATACTAATCATACTGTCTCCCAAAGAGACTTGGCATTGTAGAGATATAATATCTTAGAGTTGGAAGGGGCGTCAACAATCATCCAATTTAGCCACTGCTTTTACAGGTGAGTAAATAAAGGCACAGATATGGAGACAGACATGCTTGAAATCATGTTGCATCAGAATCCAAGCATCTCAACAAACGGGTAAGGCTTCTATCTTCTGCACCCTTCTTTATGTCATTATTCTATTATTCTGGTTCACTACAGAAGTAAACCTTTTCTGAAAAAAAGGTAAAATGTTTTCTAACATATAACATCTTAAAGCAATTTTTCAATTAAAGCTCAAATTAAAGCTTATTAATCTAACTTTCAAATCTGGAATACGATGGAAGGAAAAAGCTCAATAATAATTTTAACATAAGGGACGCAAGAAAATAAAAGTTCTGAAAACTAACATCACTTTTTTACAGCACTTAATTGATTTTCATGTCATTTCTACCTTCAGATACCATTCTGAGTTTCCAACCAGTACCCAACAAAAGACATATTAATTCATTTTTCTCTCTTTTCCCCTGGTTCGTCCAACCTTAGCTTTCTCATATGAAATATGAATTCAGTGTATTTCATATGAAATACAATTTATCTTTTTCAATTTCCAAATAATGATTAGCAAAAACATATGTTTATGGTCCTATTTGAACATAACAGAAAAAAACCACCACAATCAGTTTTACGTGTTAGAAATAAAAAGTTTCAAAATGCTACTACACATATTTGATTTTTAAACACTTAAGTAATTTCTAAAAATTAGTTTCCTACTGATTATTTAGACAGAATGTTAGAAAACATTGGGGAAGGTATCAAGAACAGACGAAAATAGTAATATATAGCCATCTCTTCCTAAGGCAGTGATAAAGAAAGGAGAGTAAGAAACCAGAAAACTTGAAATGTATAAATATGGGGTTGTCACAACAGCACAAACCTTATAATGAAAGTAATTCCTGTGGCTTTTGAATACCAGCAAAAATGGCAAAGTATTGAGAATGTACAAAAAGATGGTTTTGTGGGATTTCTTTTGCCAAAGAAAAATTAAGTTAACAAGGATCTTAAAATAATTAGATAGGAAAATTTTTAGAGGTGGTTCCCCCCCCAAATTTTTTTGCCAGCATTTCAAATGGTAAAAAATATTATTTTTCTTTTTTTTAAAGATTTTTTTTATTATTTATTTATTTGTCAGAGAGAGAGAGATAGAAAGAGCACAAGCAGGGGGAGCGGCAGGCAGAGGGAGAAGCAGGCTCCCCGCTGAGCAGGGAGCCTGATGTGGGACTCGATCCCAGGACCCCGGGATCATGACCTGAGCCAAAGGCAGACGCTTAACCGACTGAGCCCAGGCGTCCCAAAAATATTATTTTTCTTTAGACAGAAAAAAAAAGTGGAATCCATTAGAATTCTCCACATAATCACATCACAGATCTGTCCAAAAACATATAAAATATATTTTGGCTTATGTTCCAGAATTTTAGGGATCATTAACTTAATGTGATTAAGCATAAGTCTTTAAAAGAAATTGGTTACTTCCTGCACTCACATTAGAGGTTGTACTCTGATTTCTTTCTTTTTTGATTGATAAAGTAATAGAAATGCCATTTTTCTGTATAATATGGACACTGTTTGACATTGGTAAGTAGTATATTCAGCATTATTAAGGTATTTATGAAAGTGGAATAGGTTCATATGGATAGTATGATTAAAATGGAGAAATTTTGCTTCTACATACTAAGTATTAGGAGAGCAGAGCAATGTTTTAGTCAGAGTGCCCTTTAATTTATATTCAAAGAGATTCGGTGTTATTACTTTTTAATAAGTTGCCTTTGTAACATAGAGACCTCTTCTTTCACCCAGAGAAAGCGGAAAAAGATAGTTTGTGACCTTGCTGTTCTATTCAGGCATTCTGAGAGGAGATTTGAAAATTTCCACTTGTGCCAAGCTACTTTAAAAAAACCCGCCATCCTTTATACCCCCACACCTAATTATTAAGTATCAATCGAAACTGACAGTAGAACAACAAAACCACACAATTACACAGAAGGATATGCTTTCAAATGTCATTCTAAATTTACAAAATTGCATAGTTTTACAGTCCTCTTATGAAAATGTCAAGAAGTGCCAACCATATTCTTTTCCCTGAATGGTGAATACAATGAATTCACAATCTTAAAGCGTTCGCCTTTTCTTCTTACAATGATAAAAATCCTGAAGTCTAATTCTTGCCTTTTTATTTCATGAGGAAAGGATTTTTATTTCATATCTATTAGAATTCTCTTACCCTTAGAAAAAAAGTGAAAAGTGTTCAGTGATGTTAATGTTGTTTAATTATAAAAATAATTTGTTCTCATAATAAAATACTTAAAATAGTAGAAATGATATAGGAGAATAATATAGGAGAAATTTATTTTTTTATTTTTTTAAATATTGGATATTTTATTTCTTCCTTTTAAGTCTTTTTATTTATTTTTTTTTGAGAGAGCGAGAATGAGAGAGAGAGAGAGAGCACATGACATGAAAGGGGGAAGGGTCAGAGGGAGAAGCAGACTCCCTGCTGAGCAGGGAGCCCGATGTGGGACTCGATTCCGGGACTCCAGGATCATGACCTGAGCCAAAGGCAGTCGCTTAACCGACTGAGCCACCCAGGCGCCCCTATAGGAGAAATTTAAATAATATAGGAGAATATAGGAGAAAGATTAAAAGCTACTCCATTCCTGAGCTAAAGCGGCCAAATTCCTATCCTCAAAGGTCATTTGGATAGTCTGATTAAAATGGAGAAATTCATTATGAATTTTTGGCCAATACTCTCAGATATATTCTCATATTTAGACATTTATGGATAGGTTTATATATAATTATTACATGTTATATTATGACATATATAATATAATGATCATATGTAATAAACATAAAACTTATATAATTATAAATATTTATATTATTGCATATAGGAAATAAGAAATTTGTAGGAAAATTTCTAAGTATGTATTTTTAATTTAAATTAAATTAGTTAATATTAAATTATATCAGCTAAATGTATTATATTTCAATATTGTCCAGATATAATCCATTTTAAGAGTTTAAAATTAATCAACAATGACAAGATAAATGATTATTTGTAAAAACAAAAACTAAACTTAAACAGAGCAAATGCTTTGGGAAAAATAGTTGATGGCCAACATTGGAATTGAATTTTGATAAAGCATAACCCTAGAAAAATAGCAATCACTAGTGTTTAAGATTTAAAATGAAAATATATAACTTGAGTTATAGTAGGTTAATAAATTACAGGCATACCTGATTTTATGGCACTTCCTTGCACTTTGCAGATACTCCATTCTTTGAAGGTTTGTGGCAACACTGCATTAAGCAAATCTATCTGTACCATTTTTCCAACAGCATTTGCTCAGTTCATGTCCCTGTGTAGCATTTTGGTAATTCTCACAATATTTTAAACTTTTGCATTATTATTACATTTTTATGGTGATCTGTGATCAGTGATTATGAGTCACTGAAAGCTCAGATGATGGTTAGCTTTTTTTTAGCAATATTTTTATATTATGTACATTGCTTTAGATTCAATGCTATTGCACACTTAACAGACTATGGTGGGTGTAAAAAATAATGTTTATATGCACTGGTAAACCAAAAAATTCATTTGACTTGCCTTATTGCAATATTTGCTTTATTTTGGTAGTCTGGAACCAAACCTGGAATATCTCCAAAGTGTGCCTGTATTAGGAAAACATTAATAACAGATGTGGTTATTTCTTCAATTTGCAGCATCATAAAAGCAACCAAAATTATTTAAAGCCAGGGATAACATATATTATCAATGCAGACATATGCAATTAGCCAAACATTTGGATGATTTCATGTTTAAAGCCATTAACATCATACAATTCCCTGAAAATGTTAAATAACTATGGAACAAAGTGGTATATACCTCCTAATTCCTAACCATTTTTGTTGCTCTATGTCCAATGACATATTGCATTTTTTTCCTTTGCTCTTTTACTGGGAGGGAGGAATACCTAGATGTTTGAAAATTTATCCTCACTATAATTATTTTTCTATTAGGAACATCATTCCTCACAACTGACTTTCCAAAGTTAAGCTACTAGTTAGAGCTAAAGGTGAGACAAAAACAGGTTTTCTGAAACGAGCATTTTTTCTATTACACCGAATATTATAATGTGAGTCAAATAGAAAGAAGCAGTCACACTAATTAAGCCCACTTTACAACTTTAGATTGTATCCCATTATAATAAAGTACACCTTACTTCATAAAAATCGTCTTTTCAGTTAGAGGAATTTAACATCGAGAGTAAACAGTACTAGGCTGGTCACTGTGTAGTAGTCCCAGTTTTTATAATCAGGGTCAACCAGTTTTTATATACATGGTGTCAGAAGATTATTAGATCTCCAATTTCCAGTAAGCAATTTGATAAATGGGGAAACATCCAAAATTGGGAAACTTTGGGCCTTAGGCAAATGCAGGAAATGCAAGTGTGTTCAGCTCTTCTGAAAATGAAAAATATATACAATACATAATCTTCTGTATTTTTTCAACATTTTATCCTTAAAATATGTATTTTAAAATATATTCCTTGAGGATTTCTTATTGACCCTCTTTGAGAATGTGAGTTTCATTTCAAAATGCCCTTGCATTAATCAAGTTTTAAATTCAGTGTATATTGTTTTATATGTCTTTATTACACAGGCAAGTAACGGAGGAAGAAATGTTTAGAGCACTCTGTTTCTCTCTCTTTTCTTCTCTTTTTGTCTCTCTCTCTCACATACACACACATTCAGCAAACTTCTAACTTAATGACTGTATCCTAGAGATCACAATCAGCTTAGATTCTCCTTAGTGTCCTCCTGGTGCCAAATAAAGCTATAGCAATAATACCTAAAACATTATTCATAAAAAAAGATTACCATTTCTTTAATAAAACATCTTTTCCAGGACTTCCATCATCAATGCCTGAATGATTTAGTGTCCTTGCTTTTTATCATGACATATATCTGCACTGCTTTCAGAAGAATTCACTCATCACTTCAAGATTAAATTTAATGTACACACTATGTAGATCATTGTATTAAGAATAATACATTGATCAAAATTTGGGTTTAAGTCTGTGGCTCATATTGTGCCAAGTTCTATAGTTTTACATGGAGAAATATGGTCCTGCCTTTCTAGGAGCTTCCAAACTCTCTGGGGGTTAATGATCAACAACAACAAAGTCAAATAGCAACAACATATGATGCATGACAAATGAACAGAAAGGCAATAAAGTACTGTAGATTTTTAAGGAAGAAGGGTAGTCATTACTTCATAAAAGAAATTTATCTAGAACTGTCCCTTGAAGATAAATGAGATTTAGACTTGCAGAGGAAAAAGAAAACTCCAATTTAGGTGTGAGTATAGTTGTGTGAGTATAGAAAGTGAGGTGGGAAAGGCACATTGTAGGGGATTGGTTTAAGAAGAGGGTACATATCCAACTTGCCAAGACAGATTTTAAGAAAGTCTACAGGATACATTCATTGAAAACTAGTTGGAGTCAAGGTCATTCTAGACCATAGGAACATGCCAGTCCACAGGGACTTATAATACAAGCCTAAGGAAAAATCATTTTATCCTAGAGAAAGAGAGAAATTCTTGAAAACCTTTCATCTGAGGTGGTAATGCTTTAGAAAAATTAATCTAGGTATGTGAAGTAATGTGAATTGTTAAATGGATGTTCATAATAATACTTAAAATCTACTCAGCACTTATTGTGGAATAAGCATTGTGCTAGGTGATCAACACGGATTGTCTCATCTTAAATATGCTTAAAGACTGATGTTATAATAATCTCTTTTTACAAGGGAGAAGATAGGCTAAGAAAGGTTAAAAAATGTCCCCAATATCCCCAAACTAGCCCACGGATGAGCCAGAATTTAAATGCAGGCAGTAAGTCTGTAAGCCAGTTCTGGAGGCAACTAATTACAACCAGTCCTTTTCAATAAGTTGCTCTACTGTGTAGCAACAGTAAAAATAAAAAGGAATGAAAAGTGTTTTAAAAACAGTGAAGGAAGTCAAATCAGATTGAACAGTGTTGTAAAAACACAATACATTTAAGGAATAAAATCTTTTTCGTAAGGATGTCTTAGTATTATATGTATTTTCTTTGCAGAATCTTTCTTCCTCCTTTTCCTGAATTATGTGGTCATGCTAATGATAGCCAGTTATCCTAGATTGGCTTGACAGAAAATTCAAGATGAAAACAATCTGCAGATGTCTCAGATAGACTCATTTTGTCAGATTGCTCTGTGGGTGATGGTTTGGTTTTGTCTGAATAATTTTCCCCCAATATGTGTAGAAATACAAGCCAGATTGGCAGATACATCCTTTAAGAAAAAAATTAGTGTAGTCCTTACCTATGTTTCCTAAAGGCAATTCTTCCACCTAATTATTTTTCTTTTGGAGTAGACATATAAGGTAGCATTAAAAATCTGCTCACAGTAAATTCTTGCTAGTTTCATCTAAAACAGTTTCTCGCTGGAAAAAAATAACAATGGGCTCATTGACGGCATTAACTGATTTTTGTCAGATTTCGCCTATCTTCCTTAAATACATACTTATTGAATAGCTTCACACAAATTATTATCTAATAAGAAATATGAATATCTAAACTTGAAGCAAATGTTTGAAAAAGCATTAAATCTGGCATAAAATTTTTCTGCCCTGAAGTTCCTACAAAGGCATATAGAGTGTGTTTGATATTTATTATTGAATGAGCAATATAATTTTAATTTGAATGAAAGTTCCAACTCTTTTATTTTCCTATTTTATTTATTTATTATTTATTTATTTATTTTACCTATTTTATTTATTATTAATACCTATTTTATTTATTCCATACCTATTTTATTTATTATTTATTTATTTATTTTTAAAGATTTTATTTATTTATTTGACAGAGAGAGACACATTGGGAGAGGGAACACAAGCAGGGGATGTAGGAGAGGGAGAAGCAGGCTTCCCGCTGAGCAGGAGCCCGATGCGGGGCTCGATCCCAGGACCCTGGGATCATGACTTGAGCCGAAGGCAGACACTTAACGACTGAGCCACAAAGGCGCCCTCCATACATATTTTAAAATGCTACTTACATAAGATTTATTTTGGATGGTCAGATATACATAATTTTGTGAGAATGTGAATCATGACCATGATACTTCTCTGCTTCAAGTCCTGAGATGGCTCCACTTCACTCTGAAGAAGATCAAAGTCCTCACAGTGATCTTGTGTGATCTGGAATCTGCAACCTTCCTGACCTCAGCTCTCTTGGTCTTCCTTTCACTCACTCTATGCCAGTGCCTTTGGCCTCTTGGCTACTCTTCAAACAAACTGGGTACCCTCCTACATTAGGGCTAATGCTTATTGTTTCTTCTGTCTAGAACCTCCTTCAAAATTTCAACATAATTAATTTCCTCTTCAAGCATTTGTTAGAAGACATTAATAAGGCCAACTCTGACCTATTTAAATATGATCCCCCACTGACCCACCATTCTTGATATTCCTCCTCTTGTTCCACTTACATACTTTGCCAATCATCATCTTCTAACACACTAGAAAACCTATAATGTAATATATTTTTAAAATTTTATGACTCATTCTGCTAAAGTGTTAGCTCCTGGAGAGCATGAATGTTTGTTTTGTTCACTATTGAATCCCAAGCATCTAGTTCAGTGTCTAAATACTAGGCACTGAATTAATATTTGTTGAACGAAAGAACAAATGAATGACAGGATCTTCACATTCTCCAACAAAATTAGTCTCTAAATAGCCATTTTGTGTTTCAGAGCTGCAGTGTAAAAAGTCAATAACTTCTCTAGTTGGCCAATCTTTCACCAGGGAAACATAATGAATATAATTCTGCCAGGGCATATTTTTGCTAAGTGTTTAGAGCAATTACTAGATTAAACCTGTGTTTTATTGTTGAAGTCTGATGAGTGTAACTTTATAAAATGTCAATTAAACAGGATGAAGTAGACACTCTTTAAGTCATATACAATTCTATTATCTTTGATAAGAGTAGATGCTAAAGAGCATGTCTCTGAGACAGGAAAATTCAACACAATGATCTTAACTTATGTGTTCTTTGAAACTATGTCTGTCTCATCTTTGAATAAAACCCCTCAATAGCTTGACATTTATAAATTCTGAATAAATATCTGTTGATACAAAATGCATTTCAAAAGTCTTTTTCTCTAGTATCCATGTAAGTGTCAAGGATTCTGGACTTTTGCTGCTGAGACTCAGGAAGGTCTCTGGTGATTCCATATCCTCTTCTATCCAATGAGGAATTTTGACTAAATGACTTCAGAGCTCCCATTCTATCAATTTTCTCTTATTTAACATCTCTGCTTGATTAGAGAATTCCTTAGATAAAAGAACACTGGGAGAAAGATTAATGAATTTTTTCCTTCAAATTGTCATGCTTCAATTATGGTTCTCCTTAATCTGTGGCTTAACGAGATATTCTCTTCACTTCAGTTGAAACTACAAGCACCATGTTGAAAGAATCTCATCTCCTTGTTTTAAGATTATACCCCAAAAGGAAACAGTTTTATATAATGAGCAGATATTAATGCTTCGCTGGATTTCATCAATGAGAAAAAAATAAAAATTTCTACTCTTTCTGGGTATGTGGCCAGTGCACAATACTGTATGTTACAGAGTGGTATTGTATCTAAAGAAAGCAGTGTGAACCAAAAATGGAGTGACAGGCCTTAAATTGGATCTAGCTTTTGAAAATTTAATGGAAAAATTCTAGAATGAGAGGAAGCTAAAGAAAAAAATATTTAATAAAAAAACATCTTTCTTTAACAATTATCTTTAAATAGTCCCTTTGCTGTGATCTTAAACTCGCATATTTGATTCAAAGCTGTTCCCTCAATCTCATTTAGTTAGCCAAAGTTGTCATGAGGCAATTGAAACTTCAGGTTCTTTTAGTGCTGAGTTCCTCTCAAAACACTTCAGTCAAAAGTATGATTTGTAAAAGGTCCTGCTATAGTCTGAATGTTTGTGTCTCCCCAAAATTCATATGTTGAAACATAACCCCTGAGGTGACTGCATTAGGCGGTAGGGTCATTGTAACGTGATTAGGTCAGGAGGGTGGAGCACTTATGAATGGGACTAGTGCCCTTTGAAAGAAGCCTGACCAACCTCCCTAGTCCCTTGTGCCACGTGAAGATACAGTGAGAAATCTGCCACCCAGAAGAGGACCCTCACTCGACCATGCTGACACCCTGATACTGGACTTGCAGCCTCCAGAACTGTGAGAAATAAATTTATCTTGCTTAACAATCACCAAGTCTGTGGTATTTTGTTATGGCAGCCTGGAAAGACTAAGACAGATCCCCACTGCTATCACCATTTCATGAACACCTATCAATATTGACAAGGACTCATGAGATTTCTTTCTTAGAATATGGTAATTCTTGGCTGCCTTTCTGGTCTACAAAGTAGATTATAGGGGATAGCAATTGCATTAAGCCTTCTTCCACCCATTCCTATATTGGCATCCAAAAAACATCTCCCCATCATGAGGACAAAATAAATGGGATTTCTGCTTCCTAAAGATTGATGAATAAATTAATTCAGTTAATATTTATTTCTTCTTTCTAGGACCAGTGCTAGAGTCTAAATCAATGCTGTTTGGTAGAACTTTCTGCAATGATGAAACAGTTCTAAATCTTCACTATCCATTATGGTAGTCACTAACCACATGTGGCTATTGAGGAGCTGGTATGTGATCAGTATAACTAAGAAACTGAATTTTTATTTTATTTTATTTTAATTAATTAATTTATTTATTTTATTTTTATTTTATTTTTTAAAGATTTTATCCATTCATTTGGCAGAGAGAGAGAGACAGTGAGAGAGGGAACACAAGCAGGGGAGCGGGAGAGGGAGAAGCAGGCTTCCCATGGAGCAGGGAGTCCGATGCGGGGCTCGATCCCAGGACCCCGGGACCATGACCTGAGCCGAAGGCAGACACTTAACGGCTGAGCCACCCAGGTGCCCCTATTTTAATTTATTTAAATATAATTTTACTTAGCTACATGTGGCTAGTGGTTACCATATTGGACAGTGCAGATCTAGAGATATATCTCTGAGCAGGATCAACAGGAGCTCTGCCAGCAAAAGCTTATAGTCTAATGGATAATTTAAAAAGCAAAGGAATATAAGTAGACCAAATACCTGATAGAACTTCTTTCTCAACTGTTTTTACTTGTAACGAAGTGCAAGTCATTGCCAACAGTAAGTATCCAAATCTTGGTGATAGGACAGGGAACAATGTCTTCATTTAAGTACTTCTAACAAATATTACTTGTGAAACATATGTATATGACTCTAAGAAACATTGAAATGTATCAGAAAATCCTCCCCATGAAAAGTCTGTTCCTGACCACCTTGAAAAAATAGTCCATCAGATATGGCCATCATCTAACTTTGGCATCACCAGGAATAGGAAACAAGTCAATTTCAGGTCACTGTAAAGAAGACATTTCTAATTAAGTTATTAAAAATGAGATAATTTTCTTACCACTCCAATTGGTCAAGCAGAGATTGAATGATAAATTTGAATAATAGTTTAGGGTGATTCATGTATCATGAAGGAACTTGGATTAGAGATTGAACAATTTTTTTTCCCCACCTGGTGCCTAGTTGTCTCATATAAATGGTGCTAGTGACAATGTCCAAAGGCAGTCGTCTAAATATTTCAGTCCTAAAAACCATGATGATTAACTTCCTCTGATCAATGAATTAATATTAATTAAAGTAAAATTATTTTAATTTTTCCACTCATGTTAATGATAGTAACATAACATAGTTGTTATAGATTAAATCGGGTACTAAAACTTCATCAAAAAATGAAAATTAAAACTGAAGCTAAGTATAAAACACTTAGCCATTCAATGTAATGTAATTGTTTTTCTCTATCCTTTAGTAACACGAACTCACAAAATAAATCTATTTGTAAAGATAATAAAAGTGATAAATATGTAAATTTGATTTCTCAAACCCTTCCACACTTTCCCTCTTTGTAGTCTCCAAATGTACAGCTTTATGGCTGTTTGTACTGCTGCTGTTGTTCAGGAGAAGTTGAATTCAGAACAGAGAGGGAGAGAGAAGGAGTGGGGGAGAGACTGCAGAAACTAATAAGAAAGAAAGAAAGAAAGGGAAGGAGGAAGGAAGGAATTTGCTGATGCTGAATTGATGTGGTTTAGAGAAGAGAAATGTCAAATCTGCTTTTAAGGATTATGAGAGGAAATTATTAAACCAAAGTGACTAATCCTATTTCTAGGTATTGTTCCATATGAAAACTTGCTTAAAAATGGAAAGTTTTCAACAGACCCAAAGCCAGATTTTGTGAGTGGATCAAAACCCTGTGCTTGTATTGGTTAGCTCATTTTACCTGTCATTTTTTCCCTCAGTTATTTGCAGTGCACTGTATTTCAAAATGGAAGACCCACTTCATCGGGTGGAAAAGGTAACTGAGCTTTTCCAAGATGCCTATTGGGCTGCAATGTGCTTTATTCCTGAGCTAACTGACGGAGAAGATGGTATGATTGTGTAGGGGTAGGCTAGTTCTTCAAGGAATGAAGAGAGAGAGTGAAACAGAGAAAGAAAGAGACAGACAGAGAGAGAGAGAGACTTGATGATCCAATTAGAAAAACCAAGGAGGGGCGCCTGGGTAGCTCAGTTGGTTAAATATTTGCCTTCACCTCAGCTCATGATCTCAAGGTCCTGGTACCCAGCCCCCATCCATCGGGCTCCCTACTCAGCGGAGAGTCTAATTCTCCCTCTCCCACAGCCTCTCCCGCCGCTCATGTTCACACACTCTCTCTCAAATAAATAAATAAAATCTTTTTAAAAATGTCACTTTAATACTTTTAAAAAGGGGGGAAATTAATAGAAAGGCTTTTGTTGTTGTTGTTTTCACCATTCCATCTATACCTCCAAAGCTACTTCCTAACGTGCTCTACGAAATGGGCAAATGCATTTTGCCAAAGAAGTCAGATATAACTTGATACAAATATTCATCGGTATTTATGAAATACAAAAGTAGAGAGAATAGATGATTTCTCCCCTTCCAAGGTTTTCTGCTTTCTATCTTTGGCTGTCTGGTTTTGTTTGTGGATTTTTTGCCCTTAGGGTAGTTTGATGTGTGTGTGTTTGATATCTTTCTCTGGTTGGTAAAATGAAATCCAGTATTAGATTTGTATTATTCACAGTCCTGCTAAGTACAAATTCATACTTTCGTCAGGATATAGGAAGCTTAATAGACCATGACCCTTAATAAAATAATAAAATAAGATGATGAGGATTTAGTAATTATGTGTTCACTTTTAGAGTGGCAGCCAAGACTGTTTGCATGGTGAGGCATTACTACTGTCACTATTCATCTTTCTGTCCTAATTCTCTGTAAATTCGTATTTGAAAGCTTCAATTATCTAATGAAATCATTTGGAAATTATTTATTAAAATGTGTAGTTTTCCACAAAACACTCTGGTTTTCCCTTTTGTCAATAGAAATCTGTTCTTCACCAAGGTTTAATGTACATCAGTGAATAGCCCTGGAGACAGTTCTTTGCCCTTTGGACAATTTTTCATAGCAGAGGGCAGTGCTGTTTGAATTTAAATGACGCTGCACTTGAGACTAACAGTAATAAGCAAGCTCTACTAGACTTTCATTACTTTTTTTATCATCTGAATATAATCATAAGCATTTTATGCTAGCTCCCACAGCCTTCATGTGAATTATAAATATCACATTTAAGTTTTTCTTTAGAAGAGAAACAAGATTTCTGCTGTGGATGAAGAAGCAAATACAGTGAAATAACATGATCTGTTTACCAAAAGTGCTTGCCATCGGAAGAAAGCAAACGCATGCCTAGGAAATGGGAATTGGCTTGACAACTCATTATTTTTAAAAAATAATAATAAATAAATTAAAATATTCCTTGTCTACACCATGGGATGCATTTCTGAATACAGAATTAACCTATTAGCCCACTGTCAAAATAAAGCTTCCAACTGACTGTCCAATTACCTACTCAAGTCATTTGGGCAAAGGCCTTTATGAACAGACGTGCCTGAAGGTCAGCAGTGGATGTCTATGATGCAATAAGGGGGAAAAGACACACAGAATTCAAAACACCCACTTTTTATTTCCTCAACAAAAGGACCTTTTTAATCTACCATTAACCTCACATCTATCTCAATACAGGCATACCTCAGGGATGCTGTGGTTTTGGTTCCAGATCCAGTTCAAGCAAAGATCACAATCAAGAGAGTCAAATGAATTTTTTGGCTTCCCAGTGCAAATAAAAGTTATGTTTAGGTTTATACTACACTGTAGCTTATTAAGTATGCAATAACACTATTAAAAAATGCAGATACCTTAATTAAAAAATATTTTGTTGCTAAAAAATGTTAGCCACCATCTAAGCTTTCAGTGAGTTGAAATCACGAACCTCAGGTCACATTAACAAATATAATAATAGGGGCGCCTGGGTGGCTCAGTCATTAAGCGTCTGCCTTTAGCTCAGGTCATGATCCCAGGGTCCTGGGATTGAGCCCCGCATCAGGCTCCCTGGTCAGCGGGAAGCCTGCTTCTCCCTCTCCCACTCCCCCTGTTTGTGTTCTTCTTTCGCTGTGTCTCTCTCTGTCAAATAAATAAATAAAATCTTTAAAAAAAAAACGAATATAATAATGAAAAAGTCTGAAATACTGCAAGAATTACCAAAAGATGACAGAGAGACACGAAGTGAGCAAATGCTATTGGAAAAAGAGTACAAACAGACTCGCTCAACACATGGTTGCCACAAATCTTCAATTTGTACAAAATGCATTATCTGCAAAGCACAATGAATGAAGCACAGTAAAACAAGGTATGCCTGTAGTGGAATTGCAAATGACCGCATCTACCACCAACAGAATTTACTCTGTCTAAGCCCTAAGAAAGCCTACAAGCAAAGTAAAATAAGTCAACGGTAAATAAATAACCCACTCTAAAATAGATTGCTCCAGATGTATTTGATGATCCATGCCTTGATAGCACTACTTGCTTTATGTACATGGCCTATTGTTCTCTGTGCTAGCTGAATATTTGGCAATGCATCTAATTTCAGTAATGAAAGCCCTGACTACGGTGCCTGCTCACCTGGTTTTATGTATGCATATATGCATAAACATGGCATTATAAAAAAAATGTATTTAAGTAAAGGTTATCAGCCTTTAAGAATGAATTATAATGAGGTTACCAGGTAAAGAAAAGGTCATAACTTCAATGTTACACAAAAATCATGCAAAATTTCTCTTTCTTGAGGCACCATCTTAAATCACTTCTGCTCTGTGAAGACTTTAATTCAGTGTAGCAAAAATACTCTTCAGTTCCCCCCAAAGCTTCCATTTTACCTGGATTGAACTTCAACCTGTCTGCTTTCATTTTATTTCACAGTCACTCAAACACTGAGGGAAATGTGAGAATCAATTTCAAAAGACGTATACACCTCAGTGCCATTAATAATGATCTACAGGAGTTCCATTTCATCTTAAATTGACAAAGACAGCATTCAGGCCAGAGATCATGAGATCATGAACAAATGCATAGTTCCCCACATATATATGACTGAATGATCGATACTTGTATAAGAAAATTGGACTATCTTTGCAAAATGTTGATGAAGTCTATTATATGTTAAAATATTGAACCCAAGAATCAAATTGTCTCTGTTCAGATCTTGAGTTTGCCAGTTGCTTGTTCGGTGACATTAAGAATCTGTTTCAATTCCTTATACACAAAATGAGGATAACAATAGTGTCTATTTCAAATGGTAATTGAGGATTGTGAAATAATTTCAGTTGACTAGTTGTGATAGAAACCATAAGGCCCTCATGTTCTTAGCATACTGCCTGGCAAAACAGCGAGCATGTGTTAAGTGTTAATTCTTATAAAACTGTTATATTGTGAGCTAGAAAATATCCAGATATTTTAACCAAAGTCTTTGTTCTGTTCTTCCAGATACCACCTCCACTGTGCTCTACCTTCTAAGCTGCTTTATTTTAATTAATTGATGTTAGGAGTCATCAAGTGACGTGCATAGGTGTAAGTCATAGGACATTTTATGTCCTAATCTAACCAAAAGTTGCCATATGGTTTTCTATAAATGGACAGATAGTAACTATTTTAGGCTTCAAGAGCCATGTTGTCTGTTGCAATCAATTCTCCATTGTAGGGCAAAAGTAGCTTTAGATAATACAGATAATACACAAACGAATAGGTGTGGCTATGTTCTCATAAAAGTTAGTTTATGTAAACTGATATTTGATTTCATATGATTTTCATGTATCACAAAATATTACTCATCTTTTGATTTTCTTTTCAAACATTTAAAAAGTGAAAAATAAAGAACTGTGCTGAGCTGTGCCAGCTTAAGTGGGGTTTTGTCCAGTCACATAGATCAATGGAACAGAAGAGAAAACCCAGAAAAGGACCCACAACTAAGCTTTGACAGAGCAGGAAAGAATATCCAATGGGAAAAAGATAGTCTCTTCAACATTGAGAAAACTGGACAGCAACATGCAGACAAATGAACCTGGACCACTTTCTTACACCATACACAAAAATAAATTCAAAATGGATGAAAGACCTAATGTGAGACAGGAAGCCATCAAAATCCTGGAAGAGAACATAGGCAGCAACCTCTTTGAGATTGGCCATAGCAGCTTCTTACCAGACATGTCACTGGAGGCAAGGGAAACAAAAGCAAAAATAAACTACTGTGACTTCACCAAGATAAAAAACTTCTGCGCAGTAAAGGAAACAATCAACAAAATTAAAAGGCAACCTTTGGAATGGGAAAAGGTATTTATTAATGACATACCCGATAAAGGGTTAGTAACTAAAATATATAAACAACTTATCAAATGCAACACCCAAAAAACAAAAAATACAGTTAAGAAATGGGCAGAAGACATGAACAGACATTTTTCCAAAGAAGACAGACCAATGCTAACAGACATATGAGAAGATGTTAACATCACTCATCAACAGGGAAATACAAATCAAAACTACAATGAGATATCACCTCACACCTGTCAGAGTGGCTAAAATTAACAACACAGGAAATGACAGATATTGGCGAGGATGCAGAGAAAGGGGAATCCTTTACACTGTTGGTAGGAATGCAAGCTGGTGCAGCCACTCTGGAAAACAGTACTGGAGGTGCTCCAAAAGTTAAAAATAGAACTACCCTACAACCAAGCGAGTGCACTACTTCTTTACCCAAAGAATACAAAAATACTGATTCGAAAGGACAAATGCACCCCGATATTTATAGCAGCATTATCTACAACAGCCAAATTATGGAAAGAGCCCAAGTGTCCATCGACTGATGAATGGATAAAGAAGAAGTGCTGTGTGTATATATATGTATATATATGTATACTCCTTATATAATGGAATATTACTCAGCCACCAAAAAGAATGAAATCTTGCCATTTACAACAACATGGATGGAACTAGAGTGTATTATGCTAAGCAAAATAAGTCAGTCAGAGAACAACAAATACCATATGATTTCACTCATACATGGAATTTAAGAGACAAAACAGATAAACATGGGGGAAGAGAGGTAGGCAAACCATAAGAGACTCTTAACTATAGAGAACAAACTGAGGGTTGCTGGCAGGGAGGTGGGTGGGGGATAAGCTAAATGGATGATGGGAATTAAGGAGGGCACTTGTGATGGGCACTGGGTACTATATGTAAGCAATGAAGCACTAAATTCTACTCTGAAACCAGTATTACACTACATGTTAACTAACTAGAATTTAAATAAAAACTTGAAACAACAAAGAAAGCAAATATAGTCTTAGATTTTAGTATTGCTGGCCATACACAATACATAAATTGAAGGTAAGCAGTATTTAGACCTCAGGCTATAGTTTATCTAAACTTGTTCTAATCCACTATTTCTACTAAGACTTTAAATGCTGTATCTTGTATTTAAAGAATAATTATATATAATTTTTTTCAAAATTCTTGACTATTTCAGTAGTTAAATTAATGAAAATGCCATATGAATGGTCTAGTATCATATTGTAATATTAACAGTCCTAAGAATGAACAATGTTAGATATTCCAAACACAATTTGACACAATCCTTAACTTATTTCCCCTGAAATGTATAAATAAATAAAGAGCACTTTAGACACTGTTACTGAGGTTGTTCAGTCTTAGATAGAGAATGTAAACCAGTTTACCTGATCAATTTAATAAAATGTCAACTCCGGAGTTGTCCAATGACAAAGCCTTTGGAAGAAGTGAGGTAGGCTAGATATTTGGAAAGAAAAAAAGGTCTGCCCAGAGGTGACCTCTAATCTTGAGAAACAGAGAAGGATTGGATATGGATAATCAAATTGGACATTTCAACTTTGGTATCCAACATTCCCTGGGCAATTAATTGTATGGCTTTACTTGAGAATTTGGATTGTTCCAGGTGGAAAAACAAACAAGGGACAGATAATCCAATGAATAAAGGAGCTCTATTACTATACATCTCTGCTCTATGAAAAGTCTCTTGAAGATTCTATGAGCATATTAAATATCATCCGATATTTATGTTGCCTTGGGGCTCCTTAACATGGAGAATGAGAAAAGAAGATGAAGATACAAAGAGGGGAAGAAAATGGAAGACAGATCAATGTAAATGGGGCCTGTATAAGTTTATATTTGGAACTGCCATAGCCTGATTGTCATTAAGACCATTCAAGAATTTAGACTCTGTTGTGTTAATTCAGAAGAGGTTCAAGTTTAGAATACAGATGAATTGCTTAGGAGAACATAGTTCCCTAAAATACACACAGGCAAACTACAACCCAGGAGCTAAATCATCTTACCTCTTGTTTTTGTAAATGAAGCTTACTGGAAGACAGCCATGCTTACCCATTTGTGTATTAACTATGACTATTTTTGTGCTTCAATAGCAGAGTTTATTAGTTGTGACAGAGACCCTCTGGTCTGCAAAGGCTAAACTATTTACTATCTGGTTCTTTACAAAGAATGTTTGTAGACCCCTTCCCTAAAATCTCACAATTCCAAGTGTGTTCTATAGACCAATGGCATCAGCATCTCAAGAAAAAATGGTTAGAAATGCAAAAGCTCATGCCCCACTTCAAATCTACTGAATCAGAATCTACATTTTAAGAAGATCCCCAAAT
This sequence comes from Callorhinus ursinus, assembly GCF_003265705.2. Classification (NCBI taxonomy): domain Eukaryota; kingdom Metazoa; phylum Chordata; class Mammalia; order Carnivora; family Otariidae; genus Callorhinus; species Callorhinus ursinus. The sequence continues at coordinate 44,497,358 of NW_027397063.1, forward strand.
GACATAATGACATCAATGACTGAAAAGCACTGCCCTAAAATAATTTCTTCTTATTGACACATACATGAAACATGGAGGTTTAGGGGGACAGGATGTTTACCATTTGTGAACATTACCATTTCTGGCATCCATTTGTGAAGATTAGAGTCTCATTGCTCTCCCAACTGGTTTAAACCTTGGTATTCATAAAAGTTACATTTCGTAATCCATACCCAAACTTCCGATCTGAAGATTATTATATCAAGAGGTCAAAACAAAGACTGAAATATTTATAGCAACAGAAAATTCTGATAACTCATAAATTACAACCTCTATGAGTCTTGAGAGAAGGTCTTTAAATTATCCAACAGGCAACGAATGTACTACAACCAGCATGTGGGTTCACATTCAGAAATTGTCTCCTTTAAATGCTGTTCAGCTACAATAATAATATTTTTTAAAACTGTTTACAGTTTTGTGGTTTAATCAATCTGAAGAGTTTTATTTTTATACTTCAGTCTCTTAATCAGATGTAAAGACAGAACTTGCATCTCATCAGCACAAGTACATGTTAAAAAGGAAAACACAGAAATGCACTTTTCTTGGCTGATGGACATGTAGCTCTATTTAATAGATACTTTATATTTAGTATTTTATTATTGAGCTTAGTTCAGTATAAATGCACATTTTCAATGTCATGAATACATGGCATGAATGATGTGACAAGCAATTTGCATTTATATAGCACCTTTCAAAGGTTTAGGAACGCAAAGCAAAGCATAAATGCTTGTGTAACTTTGCAATTAAGAATTCACTTCTAATTACTCCTACTTAAATGTGCAGTCTCTTTTTAATCACAACATTTTTACACCTGTGGTTAAGTGCTCTGACAGAGCCTTAGCCTTGTCTCCAAAGCACGCAAATTGCATGACTGGGTTTTGTAATGAAAGCTACGTTTGCCAGGAGGAAAATGATCACAGACATATAATGCCAGTAACAATATTAAAAACATAACTAAATTTAAAAGCATCATTCTCTTAGGTTATGTACTCATTCAAATCAACACACACACACACACACACACAGAGAAACACATAAATGCATGTCCGGCTCTGGAGCATGCACAAGTTTTAGGCCCAGATATACTTCTGCTACCACCAGGAAGTTAAGAGATGAGATCTGAAAACTTGCTTGTAAACGTACGCTTGCCTGTAGTAAATCTTTAGCTACTGGAGCTACAACTGCTAACGTTTGTAAGATTCCTCGTTTTCCTGTATAACCAAGGGACCAGTAAATAATACGATGTTTTTAAAAAATGATATCCTGCTACTAGGGGAAAGCACAATTTGGCTGCAACATATGGTTCTGGAGGGCTACAGCCTCGTAAATGAGGCTGAGGAAAGAAAAGCAATTCTGGGAAGGTGCTTGTAGCTAAAGAGAAGGCCCTGGTGACAACCATCTACATAACTGACTGCAGTAAAGCATGAAGCTCCATTTTCCAAAGCTGATTAGAAAGAAGATTTATTAAGAACCTATGATGATCTGGGGACCAGTGTACCACAAATAGACAAGGCATGGTTCCTGCACCCTGAAAGGCTGCCAATAGGCAGCAGAACCAGGTAGACCCAGAAGCAAATACATTTCAAAATCTATAACCAGTCATGAAAAACTAGACTCAATCAGAAGTTCTCAGATTTTCAATAAAGTATTAATTGTGTGAAAAATAATTTCAGAACAGACTGTCCATTTTAAAAAGAAATATCAAGCCCTTCCATGACGCCAGATATTGTGTTCATCTGAAGATGAAAGTGTTAACAGTCATAATGACAACAGTAATAACAATGATGATGATCATAAAGGAGTGTTGGGGAAATCACATAACACTTCCTGCATGCCGGAAAGTCACAGGATAGAGGGTAGGGGAGAAATAACTAAACACTATCATGTGTACTTTTATAAGCTGGTGTACAGTGCTCTGAGAGCAGAGACCAGGGAATATTTACCTCTGCTAGTCTTTGGGAAAGACTTCAGAGAGACAAGGACATTTCCAGAGGAACGTGAAATACCAGTAGGATTCTGCCAGCCACAATATTGGTGGCAGAGGGAGAAATCTCAGGGAGTAGGAACATTTAAATTTGCAAATTCACACAAATTCTTTGTGTGGTCCTTGACTTCATACCTAAGCACTGCCGTAACAGCATGTTAATTATGAGTACAGGATCAAAAGTCAAATTGTCTCTGTTGATGTCTAGCCGTGTGACTTTGGACAAGTTACTTAATCTGCCTGAGTCTCAGTTCCCTCATCTGTGTAATGGGGAAAAGATCCTCATCTGAGGATTGTTGTAAGAACTGAATTGTACTTAATGTTAAGTATTTAGAATTTTGACATACGGCTAACAGTAAATATTAGCTGTTGGTTTGGTTTGGTTTTACTTCTGTATCTTTTTAGGTAAAGGTAGGGCCATTACCACTATATGGTGAATGAAGCAGCAAAATAAGCCTTCCCCTCTCCCCCCAGGACTTTAGGAAGCCTGTCTGTTCCTAGTTTCTGGAGGGAAAGATGATGGTGCTGCTGTGTGAAAAATAAAACACAGTACCCTTTAAGTGTGCTTCTTTCCCACTCACATTCCCCATTACACTTATCTAGTCATACAATTATCCTATGAGGAAGGTAGTGTTATTATCTCCACTTTACAAATGAGGGCTGAGGCTTAGACAGAAAATAATTCAGCAAGTTCAAGAGCCAGGAACTTGTGAAGCCATGATTAAAATTTAGGTGTTCTAACTGGGGAAACCAATTATTAACCACTTTACTGAAATCTCCTAAGATGGAGTTTCGTACAAAATAATCACCCCTTAGGAACAGAAGCATCAAAGGAGCCGAGATTCCATTTCCAGCAGGGGTGGAGGATGTCTAGGAATTCTGAAAGACTCCCCTAACTAAAATCTTAAAATGCTGGATTGAAAAGTATGTTGGGAAACTTGTCACAAAAGGAAGGAATCTGCAGAGCAAGAAGTATGTGAAACAGGGATACTACTAGATAAATGATCCATGAAAAGAGTTTTCAACAAGAAAATTTCTATTGACCCTTGGAGACTTTGAGCTAACAATTTTGATGGCCACATAGTGTAGGAGACAGAGGTAAACACTAAAGTTCACTAAACATGAGTAGCCTAATGATGATTTCCACATCTAACTAAGGCCCTCAAAAGAAATCAGGAAAGAAGTAAGAAGAGCCCATTTGCCATGGCTGGGAATGCACAGCACGAAGAGCCAAAGTGGATGGGACACTGATTAAGATAGTTAGGGGCCATTTTGCCAGGGCCTGATCCATGGGCTGCTGGATGGATGTTGTGTTAGCAGGCATAAAAGCAACATTGATCTCATTGTACATCTCCATCAGAGCTCTTGCATGACCAGGTGCATTAACAATGACACTAATATTTTGAAAATAATCTTTTTTCTTTTTTTTTCTGAGCAGTAGGTCTCAACAGTGGGCTGAAAGTATTCAGTAAACCATGTTTTAAACAGATGTGCTCTCATTCAGGCTTTGTTGTTCCATTTCTAGAGCACAGGCAGAGTCGATTTAGCAGAATTCTTAAGGGCTATATCTTTTCAGAATAGTAAATGAGCACTGGCTTCAACTTAAGGCAGCTTAATTAGCCCCTAACAAAAGAGTCAGCCTGTCCTTTGAAACTTTGAAGCCAGGCACTGACTTCTCCTCTCTAGCTATCAAAGTCCTACATGGCATCTTCTTCTACTAGAAGACCATTTCATCTCCATTGAGGGTAGCCACCTTTATTATCTCCTGGATAACTTGTGGCAACTTCTACATCAATCAGCACCTGCTGCTTCACCTGGCACTTTTATGTTCTGGAGACGGCTTCTTTCCTTAACCCTCATGAGCCAACCTCAGCTAGCTTTGGACCTTTCTTTTGCAGCTTCCCCACCTCTCTCAGCCCTCCTAGAATTGAAGAGATTTAGGGCCCTGCTCTGGGTTAAGGTTTTGGCTTAAGGGAAAGCTGTGGCTGCTCTGATCTTCTATTCAGACCAATAAAAGTTTCTCCGTATCAGCAATAAGGCTGTTTGGCTTTCTCATCACTAGCGTGCTCTCTGGACTAGGACCTTCTATTTCCTTCAGGAACTTTTCTGCACTCACTATTTGGCTGTTTGGTGCAGAGGCCTAGCTTTCAGTCTATGTTGTCTTTCAACATACGTTCTTCATTCAGCTTAATTATTTCTAGATTTTGATTTAAAGGTAGAAATGTGTGACTCTTTCACTTGAACACTTCAAGGCCATCGTAGGGTTATTAATTGGCTTAATTTCAATATTGTTGTGTCTCCGGGGACAAGGAGGCCTGAGGAGAGAGGCAGGGGAATAGTCAGAACACACACATTTGTCGATGAACTTTGTCATCTTACAGGGGCACCGTCCATGGCCCCTAAAACGATTACAACGGTAATATCAAATCACAGATCACAGACATCATAACAAATATCAGAATAATGAAAAAGCTTGAAAATTATGAACATTACCGAAATGTGGCCCAGACATGCACCAAGCAAATGCTATTGGAAAAAACGCACCGATAGACTTGCTCAACACAGGGTTATCACAAACCTCCAGTTTGTAAAAAATGCATTATCTTCAAAATACAATAAAGCAAAGGGCAATGTCTATTATATCTCAGTAAAGCTAGAAAAAAATTCCTGTAAAACATAAATTAAAAAATTAATACAGTTATTATGCTGGATGACAATTATCAGATGTGTCCCAGATATCAGTTGAGGAGCTGCCAAGACAGGGTGGATGGAGGAGATGTGCTCTTCCCCTTTGTCTCTGAGTTGTAGAATGCAGATCTCATGGCAGTCAGAGTCACATAACAAAAGAAATGTATTCAATTAATTACAAAAGAATACTAAGGTCTATCAGAGCCCCAAGCCCAGAGATGCACATATAAACCTAAAGGCATTTAAATATCACATCCATCTCAGGTGGCCACCAGAAAGAAATAATACATATACTAATGAATAAACAGGTGGTAGCTTTTCAGAGTAAACTATTGCGCTATGACTACAAAGTAACTCTGAAACAGACACGGTCTTACAGCACTTTCACGGGACAAAAGAAAAAAAATTGTATGTCTAAAACTCTAAATCCATAGAAAATCTTCCCTTCAACTATGATTTCTATCTTTCTTTCATACATTTATAAAATATATGTCACCACTGCCCAGAAATGAATGAGTATAACAGTCTTTACTCCAAAGATAGAATTGAGCTTCATATAAGACTTGACTCATTCATTTAAAAAAATCTTTTTGCTTAAATTTAAAACTACTAAAATTATTGATGCTGGCTCTCTCAGAAGGAAGATGTGAGAAAGAAACCAGAAAAAAATGTAAAACCCAGTGTCGCTGAGACTTCTACCTGATGTGTAATTGAGTTGCAAACCCTGTAGCTATGCTGTTATCATTCCAGTGAATTCAGTCTGTATCTGTGAGTGGAGAAGAGCCTTTGTCAGATACGGTTTCAAAGAGCTCAGACCAAATATATGTAATTATTTTCTATCCTCTGAACATATTTTCTTAGAAGGAAGTAATAACCAAATGCTTAAGAAAAAGACCCAAGCAAAAAAAAAAAAAAATCCATTTCATGTTCCAATTATCCCAGTTGTAGAAGAAAGTATAGCTTTTAAAATGCAAGTGATATAGAAATACTTCTATTATAAGAAGAAAAACATCAAGTATGAGGAGGGCTTTCATTAACCAAAATAACAAAGATGGTTTTATTCCTTGTTACTTTGAAAAGCATATATATAAATGAATATATATGGATATGTATTGAACATTCTGAATACATACATACATATATAAACATGCATGTAAGAGAGATTTTGGGGGTGCCTGGGTAGCTCAGTCAATTAAGTGTCTGCCTTTGGCTCAGATCATAATCTCAGGGTCCTGGGATCAAGCCCCACATTGGGCTCTCTGCTCAGCGGAGACTCTGCTTCTCCCTCTTCCTCTCCCTCTGTGCTCTCCCCTTCACCTCTCAAATAAATAAATAAATAAATAAATAAATAAATAAATAAATAAAATCTTTACGAGAGAGAGAGATTTTTGGTAGTATGAGGGCTTGCAAACAAGTGCTCCTGAAAACTCATAAAAATTTCTATGTTGATTCAACCTCATAGAAATAATTACAATATAATAGTGTGCTACCTACTGTCAGGCCTGCATTTTGTAGAGCATTCCATGACTTGAATTCTTTTTCCCCGTGTTGGGTGTAAGTTGTGAGTCACCATCTCTGTTTACAAGGCGGCGCTAAGCAAGCGTCTCATTTACAAGCACACTCTACTCATAGGCAAGCATTCAGCATTCCTCTCCTCAGTGGTAAAAAAAAAAAAAAAAAAAGTACTTATCCGAAGATGAATTTCCATTCAGCTTGAAATGTTTTGCTGTTTCTCACTTCCCTCGTTAGTGCCAAGTGATTGGCAAGTTACCCTCCAGACAGGGCACCATCTTCTATGTGTCGATTGAGGAGTAAGTGCCCAGTAAAGCATAGCCAAAAGGAAATATATAAATCTGTTTTGAACTTCAATAAATTTAGAAGCCATGCTACTCACCAAGGCCTGTGGGAGCATATACATCATAAACCACCACTGTAAAGCTATAAATATTGCAAGCAGTTAGTAACGGCTGAAAGCACATCCCTGAAAGCCTGGTTAAAGACGGGCGATGCACGATGCCCTAGCCGGAGCTGGTGCAAAGTCTTTCGAGCAGCTTGTTTTTCTAGGCAAATGAAAAGGCACAGTCCCAGCTAGCATCTAGCACTCCTCTATTTCAGGTTTTGCAGAGGTGGTGGAATTGTCTCAAGTTCAACCCCGGTTCTGTGGATTGTCTCTCATAATCGCCTTTCCTTCTGTTACCCATTCTGTGGGTTCTGTTTCGCACCAGCTCAGCTACAAGGAAGAAATGAGCTGTGCTGGCCATGCGGTCGGAAAGCCAAGGTTGGCAGGATTGGCCTCAGCACTTTCTTGGGTTATTGCGTCTCTGCCTCGGCTTTCCATCCAGAGGAACCCCATTCAACCCCCTATTTTACTCTTGGATACCACTGTTTTATTTCACTAATATTTCCTCTCTGTTTTCCTTCCTGCTGCTACATTTGGATGCAGATTGCGTCCTAATACGGGCATTTTAGGATTTAGCTGTTTTCTATGAGTATATAATATTTAAAATATCAAATCTTTTCTTATGATTGAAAAGATCAAAGCTTAGGTCATGGTCAATTTTGCAAATTTTGTCCATTCTTCCATCACTAATTTGGAAATTATATATTTTCCTTTAGTGCATTAGTATCATTTAGGCTATCAATACCTTTTTAGTGGTTATTCTAAAAATTCTGGTATACATTTAACAAAATCTAAAGTAAATTACTATCTTTACATTCTTCCTGAATAAAACAAACCTCTGAGAATATTTTAACTTCATTTAATTCCTCCCAATTTATATGTCATTTTGGTCAAATATTTTTTTGCCCCACAAATTATACATTATTGTTTTATATCGTTATTGTTTGTTAAGATATAACCAAATAAATATGGTGATATTTGTTCATTATTATTCATTTTTGAATCTTACACCTTCCTTCTGAGATCTTTTTCCTAAAGTACGTCCTTTAGAAATGTCTCTAGTGAAGGTTTTTTGGTGGTAAACACTAATTTTGTCTAAAAATGTTATAAAAATAATATATCCTCTCAGGGCACCTGGGTGGCTTAGTCAGCTGGGCATCTGCCTTCAGCTTGGATCATGATCTCAGGGTCCTGGGATCAAGCCCCAAGTCAGGCTCTCTGCTCAGTAGAGAGTCTGCTTCTCCCTCTCCTTCTGCCCCTGCTCGTGTGCTCTCTCTCTCTCTCGCTCACTTTCTCTCTCAAATAAATAAAATCTTTAAAAAATATATCATCTCTTCTTTCAGCTCTTTAATGGTATTATTTTTCATTTTTGCTACTATTATTAATATTAAAAAGTTAAGTGACTATCAAACTCAATTTCCTCTCGTCACTTCTAAATCTTAGCTTTGTTTTTGGTCGTCTGCCTTTCACCACATTGTCTGGTGATGGTCTTCCCCTCATTTTTTTCTCCATAGGGCACAATATCTTGAATCTGATTATTGGTGTTTTTCACCAGTTTTGCACTATTCTCAGCCATTATTTTTTCTGAGATGGCTCTTCTCTCATTCGATCTCTGTTGGATCTTCTCATTTTTTCCTTTCTTCTTCTCACTTTCATACATTTCATTTTTTCTTTTTGCCTTTTTGTGTTATTTTCCTCTTTAGATATTTCTTCCAACTTTCTGGTGTCACATTCACCTCTGTTTTACTATGTCGTGAGACATATTTTCCTGGATACATTAGTACTTCTACTTGATAAATACCTGGGGTGGAATTATGGGGTCAGAGGTAAGGTAAATATTTAGCTGTGTGAGAAACTGCCTAATTATTTGCCAAGTATTTGTACTATTTTATATTCCCATAAGTTCAGTAGTTCCTTCATCTTATAACACTTAATATTGTCAGTACTTTTTACTCTAGCCATTCTAGTAATTTAATATTGTATTTCATTGTGATTTTAATTTATGGTCCTTTGATATCTAATAACATTAACTTGTCTTGTGCATATTGCCATAGTTTTTTATCTTATTTTGATTAAGTGCCTGTTGAAATGATTTGCTTATTTTAAATGCATTATATGTCTTTTCATCATTGTATTACTGGTGTTCTTTATATGTTCTGATATTACTTTGCTTTTAGATATATATAGTACACATTTTCACCCAATAATGGCATGTCTTTTCATTTCCTTAACATTGTCTTCTGGAAAGCAGAGTATTTTTTATTTTTATTAAAGCCAATTTATCATTCAAAAACATAGTGCATTTTGTACCCTTAGAAATCTTTCAATTTTATTCTTCTTTTGTAATTCTTTTATGGCTAGTTTAATTCTTTGTACTTCCTATGTTTTTTAAAACAAAACAACTTTGTCATTTTATGCCAAAAAAAAAAAAAACACCTGCTTTAATTTTGACATGGTGGGTATTAAATCTATGAATCAATTAGTTGATGATTAACATATTAATAATATTGACTCTTCTAACCCATGAACACTGCATATCTCTTCATTTAAGTTCTCAGTAGTATGCTGATAAATATTTAATAATCAGCTTTTAGAATACATAGCTCTCACATGTAGCATTTGCTGATTTCTATAGTATAAATACTCCTAGCATGACTCATCTCTAGTTACCAATGTGATGTGACTGAATAAGAAGTTGGGAAAGTGGGCTCCAGGATACCATCAGGACTCCATTACTCCGGTGTGATGATCCTGCAAATTGCTTGTTAAATTTATTTTCCTAAAAATTTTGTCTTTGGAGGCTATCACAAATGGAATATATAATTTCATTTTCCAAATGTTTGCTTCCAGAATAATTGGAATACTATTTATGTTTACATTGTCCTGCATTCTGTTACTTTGCTTTATTCACTTATTAATTCTAGTAGGGTTTTCTATAAATTCCTAAGGATTATTTAGGTATAAAATGATGATATCATAGATGAGTAGAGATAGTTTTATGACTTCTATGCCATTTGCAGCTCTCTGATTTTGATTTTCCTTGCCACAATTAATACACAAAATTTGTAATTTTCAACTATCCAATAGTAAATCCAATAAAAGCTACCCCATTATTTAAATTCAAATTTTAGGGGCACCTGGGTGGAACAGTCGGTTAAGCATCTGCTTTCAGCTCAGATCATGGTCCCAGAATCCTGGGATCAAGCCATGCATTGGGCTTGCTCAGTGGGGAGCCTGCTTCTCCCTCACCCTCTCCTTCTGCTGCTTCCCCTGCCTGTGCATTAGCTTGCTCTATCTCTCTGTCAAATAAATAAATAAAATCTTTAAAAATAAATGAAGTCAAATTTTATCCTTTTTTGGGGGTGGGATATAGGTAGTATAAATTCTGACCCAAAATATCTGAATTAAATTTTATTTGGAATTCCCAAAGAAGACCCATGTATTTTTTAAAAATATTTTAGTGATTCTTAGTATATTCATTATGTTGTGCACTCATCTTCGTCATCTATTATTGGACCGTTTCCCTCACTCCGAAAAGAAACAGTGTCCATATTAGCAGTTAGTCTCAATACCCCCCCCCCCGCTTCATCCCCTGCAACCACTAATCAACTTTCAGTCTCAATTGATTTGCCTATTCTGGATATTTCATATAAATGGAATTATACAATATGTGGCCTTTTGTGTTTGGCTTCTTTAATTTAGCATACTGTCTTCAAGTTTCATCTGTTTTAGCATATTACAGCACTTCATTCCTTTTTATTACTGAATAATATTCTGTTGTGTAGATATACCACATATTACTTATCCATTCATCAGCTGAAGAACCTTTGGGTTATTTCCACTTTTGGGGTGTTATGAATAATGTTCTTATAAAAATACACGTGCAAGTTTTTGTAAATGTGTTTTCAATTCTCTTGGGTATTCAACTAGGAGTGGAATTTCCAGACCATATGGTAATTTTACATTCGGCTTTTTGAGAAACTGCCAAACCATTTTCCAGAATGGCTACATCATTTTACATTCCTCCCTGAAATGAATGAGAGATCAAATTTCTCTACATTATCTCTAACATTTGTTATTTTCTGTTTTGTTTTTTTCTTAGTAGCCATCTGAGTGGGAATAAAGCAGTATCTCATTGTGATTTTGGTTGATTTTTCCCTGGTTAGTAATGATACTAAGATGTTTTCATGTGCTTGTTGGTCGTTTGTGTATTTTCTTTGGAGAAATGTCTATTCAAGTCCTTTGCACATTTTTTAGTTGAGTAATCTGTCATTTAATTGTTGAGTTGTAAGAGTTCTTTATATAACTTGGATATTGGAGCTTTATCAGCAAATACTTTCTCCCATTCAGCATCTTATCACTTCCAAAGTGTCCTCTGACACACTTAATTTTGATAAAGTCACATTTATCTGTATTTTCCTTTATTGCTTGAACTTTTGGTCTTACATCTTAAAAAAAAAAAAAAAAACAAAACTGTTGCCTAATCCAAGGCCATGTGGGTTTTCATCTGTATTTCCTTCTAATAATTTTATAGTTCTAACTTTTACATGTAGATCTTTGATCCATTTTTGATTTAATTTTTATACATGGTATAAGGACACAACCAAATTCAGTGTTTGGCATGTAGGCTATCTGCTTGTTCCAGCACCATTTGTTGAAAAGACTACTCACTGCCCATTGAATTATTTTAGCACCCTTGTTAAAAATAACCGAAAAATAAATGTATGAATTTCTTTCTGGACTCTCAATTCTTTTTTTTTTAACAAAGTGTTTTATTAGTTTCAGGTATACAATATAGTGATTCAACAATTTCATACATCACCCAGTGCTCATCATGACAAGTACACTCCTTAATCCCTATCACCTATTTAACCCATCCCTCCATCCACCTCCCCTCTGGTAACCATCAGTTTGTTTTCTCTAATTAAGAGTCTGTTTCTTGATTTGTCTCTCTCTTTTTTTCAAACCCTTTATTCTTTTGATTTGTTTTTTAAATTCCATGAGTGAAATCATATGGTATTTGTCTTTCTCTGATTAACTTGTTTCACTCCACCATGTTCCTGCAAATGGCAAGAAAATATATATATATCCACAGCATCTTCTTTATTCATTCACTGATCAATGAACACTTAGATTGCTTCTATAACTTGGCAAATTTATATGGTGCTATAAACATAAGGGTGCATATATCCCTTTGAATTAGTGTTTTTGTATTCTTTGGGTAAATACCCAGCAGTGTGATTGCTGCACTGTAGGGTAGTTCTATTTTTAACATTTTGAGGAACCGCCATGTGTTTTCCACAGTGGCTGCACCAGTTTTTCCCACCGACAGTGCACATGGGTTCCTTTTCCTTCACACCCTCACCAACACCTGTTGTTTCTAATATTGTTGATGTTACCCATTCTGACAGGTGTAAAGTGATATCTCATGGTAGTTTTGATTTGCATTTCCCTGATAAGGAGTGATGTTGAGCATTTTTTAATGTACCTGTTAGCCGTCTGGATGTCTTCTTTGGAGAAATGTCTTTCATGTCTTCTGACTAATTTTAATTGGATTATTTTTGGTTTTGGGGTGTTGAGTTTTATAAGTTCTTTATATATTTTACTAACCTTTTATCCAGTATGTCATTGGCAAGTATCTTCTCCCATTCTGTAGTCTGCCTTTGGTTTTGCTGATTGTTCCCTTTGCTGTGCAGCTTTTTTATTTTGATGTAGTCCAGATAGTTTACTTTTGTTTTTGTTTCCCTTGCCTCAGGAGACATATCTAGAAAAAAGTTGTTAAGGCCAATGTCAGAAACATTACTGCCTGTGTGCTCTCTTCTAGGATTTTTATGGTTTCAGGGTCTCAGATTTAGGTCATTAATACATTTTGAGTTTATTTTTGTGTATGGTGTAAGAAAGTGGCCCAGTTCATTCTTTTGCATGTAGCTGACCAGTTTTCCCAACACCATCTGTTGAAGAGACTGTCTTTTTCCTATTGGATATTCCCTGCTTTGTTGAAGATTAACTGATCATATAATTGTGGATTTATTTCTGGGTTTTCTATTCCATTTTATTGATTTAAGTGTCTATTCTTGTGCCAGTACCATACTGTTTTAATTACTACAGCTTTGTAATATAACTTGGAAGTCTGGAATTGTGATACCTCCAGCTCTGCTTTGCTTTTTCAAAATTGCTTTGACTATTTGGGTTTTTTTTTTTGAGGTTCCAACAAATTTTAGGATTGCTTTTTTTTTAGTTATGTGAAAAATGTTGTTGGTATTTTCATAAGGATTGTATTAAATGTGTAGATTGATTTGGGTAATATAGACCTCTTTACAATATTTGTTCTTCCAATGCACGAGCATGGGATTTGTGTCATCTTTAATTTCTTTCATCAGTGTTTTAGGGTTTTCAGAGTACAGGTCTTTCACTACTTTGGTTAGGTTTATTCTCACATATCTTATTTTTGGTGCAATTGTAACTGGGACTGCTTTTTTTTTTTAATTTCTCTTTCTGCTTCTTCATTATTAATGTATAGAAATGCAACAGATTTCTGCACATTGATTTTGTACTCTGCAAATTTACTGAATTCATTTATCAGTTCTAGCAGTTATCTGGTAGATTCTTTCAGGTTTTCTATAGATAGTATCATGTCAAAAAGTGAATGTTTCATTTCTTCCTTACTGATTTGGATGCTCTTTGTTTTTATTGTCTAATTGCTGTGGCTAGGACTTCCAATACTATGTTGAATAAAAGTGGTGAGAGTGAATATCCTTGTCTTGTTCCTGACCTTAGAGGACAGGCTCTCAATTTTTCACCCTTTAGGATATTAGCTGTGGGTTTTCATATATGGCCTTTACTATGTTGAGATATGTTTCCTCTAAACATACTTTGTTGAGGGTTTTTATCATGAATGGATGTTGTACTTTGTCACATGCTTTTTCTGCAGCTACTGAAATGACTATGTAGTTCTTATACTTTCTCTTTCTGATTTGATGTATCACACTGATTGATTTGCAAATATTGAACAATGCTCACAACACAGGACTAAATCCCACTTGATCATGGTGAATGATCTTTTTAACATATTGTTGTATTTGGTTTGCCAGTCTTTTGTTGAGGATTTTTGCATCATGTTCATCAGAGATATTGGCCTGTAGTTCTCTTTTTTGTGTGGTGTCTTTATCTGGTTTTGGTATCAGGGTACTGCTGGCCTCATAGAATGAATTTGGAAGTTCTCCTTCTTTTTCTATTTTTTGGAATAGTTTGAGAAGAATAGGTATTAACTCTACTATAAATGTTTGTTACAATTTGCCTGTGAAGCCATCTGGTCCCAGATTTTTGTTCACTGGGAGTTTTTTGATTACTAATTCAATGTCTTTGCTGGTTATAGGTCTTTTCAAATTTTCTATTTCTTCCTGTTTCAACTTTGGTAGCTTATGTTTCTAGGAATTCATCCATTTTTTGGTAGGTTGGCATATAGTTTTTTATAATATTCTCTTATATTTTCTGTGGTGGTGGTTGTTATTTCTCCTCTCTCCTTTGCGTCTTTATTTATTTGAGTCCTCTCTCTTTCTTGATAAGTCTGGCTAAAAGCTTATCAATTATACTGATATTTTCAAAGAACCAGCTCTTGGTTTCATTCATCTGTCCCATTGTGTTTTTTTGTTTGTTTGTTTTGTTTTTTTAGTTTCTATAACATTTATTTCTGTTCTAATCTTTATTTCTTTCCTTCTGCTGGTTTTAGGTTTTGTTTGTTGTTCTTTTTCTAGCTCCTATAGGTGAAATATCAGGTTGTTTATTTGAGATGGTTCTTGCTTCTTGAGGTAGGCCTGTATTGCTACAAACTTCCTTCTTAGAACAGCTTTTGCTGTATCCCAAAGGTTTTGGATCATTGTGTTTTCATTTCATTTGTTTCTATGTAACTTTTTATTTTTTCCTTTATTTCCTGGTTTACCCACTCATTGTTTAAAAGCATGTTAAACCTCCATATATTTGTAGTCTTTCCAGATTTTTTTTCTTGTGGTTGACTTTTAGTTTCATAGTGTTGTGGTCATAAAAGATGCATGGTTTGACTTTGATATTCTTGAATTTGTTGAGGCTTGGTTTGTGGCCTAAATTGTAATCTATTCTAGAGAATGTTCTGTGTGCACTTGGAAAGAATGTGTATTCTGCTGTTTTAAGATGAAATGCTCTGAATATATCTGTTAAATCCATCTGTTCCAGTGTGTCATTCAAAGCCAATGTTTCCTTGGTGATTTCTGGTTTAGATGATCCATCCATTGAAGTAAGAGGTGGGTTAAAGTCCCCTACTCTCATTGTATTATTATTAATTCATTCCTTTATGTTTGTTATTAATTGTTTTATGTATTTGGGTGATCCTATGTTGGGTGCATAAATATTTACAATTGTTATGTCTTCTTGTTGGACTGTCCCTTTTATTATTATATAGTGTCCTTCTTTGTCTCTTGTTACAGTCTTTGTTTCAAAGTCTATTTTGTCCAATATAAGTATTGCCACTCTGGCTTTCTTTTGATATTCATTTGCATGATAGATGTTTCTCCATCTCCTCACTTTCAATCTGCAGGTGTCTTTCAGTCTGAAATGAAAAATCTCCTGCTAGCTTTATGGGGTTTCCCTTATATGTTACTGTTTTCTTTTGTCTTACTGCTTTAAATTTTTTTTTTTTTTTTTTATGTCTTGGATTTGCTTTTGTTGATTTTGTTGGGGGTTCTGTGTGTCTCCTGGATATCTGATTCATTCCCCAGTTTTGGAAAGTTTTCAGCTCTTATTTCTTCAAATAAATTTTCTGCCCCTTTTTCTCTCTATTCTGGGACTCCTATAATAGGAATGTTATTACATTTGATGGAGTCACTGAGTTCCCTAAATCTGTTCTCATTTTGCATAATTCTTTTCTCTTTTGTTCAGCTTGATGACTTTCCATTACTCTGTCTTCTGGGTCATTAATTCATTTTTCTTCGAGCTTGCTGATCATTCCATCAAGTGTGTTTCTCATTTTATTTATTGAGTCCTTTATCTCTACTATGCTATTCCTTATCTCTATGTTTAGGGTCTCACTCATGTCTTTCATTTTTTTCCCTAGTCCAGTGAGTATGCTTATGATCATTGCTTTAAATACTCCATCAGGCATGTTACTTACATCTGTTTCCCTTAGATCTCTGGCCATGGCCTTGTCCTGTTCTTTCACTGGGGATAAATTTCTCTGTCTTCTCATTTTGTCTACATTTCTGTGATATTTCTTTGTTGGGAAAGTCAGCTATATCTACGGTTCTTGATGGTAATGGCCTTATGAAGAAAAGGTCCTGTAGTGCCCTGCTGTGTCATGCCTCTTGATCCCCTGGGCCTCGTACTTCTGGGAGTGCCTCCAACGTGCGCTGCCTATGCTTTGCTCTTTTGTCCTGGCCATTTTATACTTAATTCCAGTCATTTGCTGAGGCTCTCTTTGTCTGTTTGGGCAGTGTTTGGTCCATGGCCTGAATATGGCGTGTTTTAACTGGATGTGCTCTGGTCTACTTGTAAAATGAGACCTGTCACCTCTGGCAGAACTGAGGCTTTGCAAAACTCCCGAGTCAAGACAAATGCTGTGATCAGGTATTTGAGCCTCTCTTCTGGGGGTGGGGGCCTGCCATGCAGTGACTGAGGCAAGCAAGACTATGAAGGGTAGTTCTACCAGAGTACAGGGGGCAGGGCTTGCCATTAGCAAGTTAGGCAGCCAGTGTTGACACTGTTCTGGTTCCTATAGATGGCTCTGTGTTTATGCTGAGGGGTAGGGGAGGAAAATTGTGCCAGCTAGTTCCTTTGTTCCTGGAGGGGTCTCTCTTTGTATGCTGTCTCTCTGGGATGCACTCCAAGATGAGCAAATAACCTCCCTACTGTGTGCCCCAGGCACTCTTCAGATTGGTTTCCACACTATATGTCAATGGGTTGTCTCCCTGCCTTCTCTTCAAGAGTACTGTGCTCTCCCATCTCTATCCCAGACAAGCTAAATGACCTTTAAAACTCCAGGCTTTAAGCTTCACTGGCTGCCAGAAGTCACAAAATTCAGCCCCTCTCAGGTTCCAAGCCAATTGCTATGGGGATTCATTTTCCCCATCTGCTCCCCTGTGTATTATTCTATCTCTTCCCCTTTGACATGACTGTGGCTCCCTCCTCACCACAGCTGCCATGATCTCTCTCTCTACCAAACCACGTCTCCACCCTTTCTACCTTCTTTGGTGTGGCCTCTTCTCTACCTTTAGTTGTGGAGCTTGTTCTGCCAATCTTCAGGTCAATTTATGGGGTATTTAGGATGATATGATAGTTATCTAGTTGTATTCATGGGACAAGATGAGCCTAGGTCCTCCTACTCCACCCCCGTCCTCCAACTCTTAGACTCTTAATTCTAATCGCTTGCTCTATATGTCAGTCCTTAGGCCAGTACCACACTGTCTTGATTACTAAAGCTTTGTAGTAAATCTTGCAATCAAGAATATGAGTCCTCCAACTGTGTTCCTTTTCAAGATTGTTTTGGCTGTTTTGTATTAGAGGAGACATATGCTTTTAAAAATTCTTTTTATTGGGGCACCTGAGTGGCTCAGTTGGTTGAGCATCTGACTCTTGGTTCTGGCTCAGCTCATGATCTCTGAGTGATGGGATTGAGCCATGCATCAGGTTCTGTGCTCAGTGGGGAGTCCGCTTGAGATTCTCTCTCTCCCTCTCCATCTGCTACTCTCCACACTCATGCTTGAGCTCTCTCTCTAAAATAAATAAATAAAACTTTAAATAAAAATCTTTCTGTTCTTCTAGAACTGAGACCAAGGCTGGAAAATATTGCCATTAGCTTTCTGCAAGTAGTGTTCTTGTCCTAGCTAACTCAACTGAGAGAACCTTTCTGTGGATTATCTCTGACCCCAGTTGGGCCCAACACTTTTTGCCTTTTCCCTGGCATATTGCCTTTTAAAACCCAGGCCAAACATTTATGAAAAATCAATACCATACATCATACTTAATGATAAAAGACAAAATGGTTCCACCCTCCAGTTTCCCAAGGCTGCTGTAATATATTTCTATAAACTTGGTGGCTTAAAACAACAGAGATGTATTTTCTCATAGTTCTGGAAGTCAGAAGCCTCTAATCAACATGTGGACAAGGTCATGCTCCCTCTGAAGGTTCTTGCCTCTTTCAGCTTCTCGTATCTCTGGACAAAAGAAAACTTTCTTGCCTCTTTCAGCTTCTCGTATCTCTGGACAGTCTTTGGGTCATAACAGCTTAACTCCAGTCTCTGCCTCCACCATCATATGCCTGCTCCCTTGTGTGTGTCTCTGTGAATCTTTTTCTGTTTCCTATAAGGACACTATCATTGGATTTAGGGCCCACCTTAATCTGGTATATCTCATTTCAATCCTGACTTCATTATATATGCAAATATCTCTCTTCCAAAAAAAAGGAATAATCTGAGGTCTCAGATAGATATGAATTTTAGAGGGACACTATTTAACCCAATACATACCCTAAAATCAAGAACAAGGCAAGATAAATGTTCAACATTGTACTGCAACGTTGAAGAATAAGAGCCAAATTAATTGAAAAGGAAAAAAAAATTGCATTTAGTCACATGACCCGATTGTATATGTGAAAAATCATAAGAAATTTATAAAAAGCTCATAGTATTAATATATGAGCTTAGGAAGGTCACACAATGCAACTCAATGCTTTTAAAAAATATATTTCTTCAATATAGCAACGAACAATTGGAAATTGAATTAAACACTCATAATACTGTAAAAAAAGTGAAATACTTAGCATTAAATTTATCAAAATATGTACAAGGCTTGTATACTGAAAACTACATTTCTTATATTTAGAACAAATATTGAGTTTATGCAAATTATTCAGCAGTTAGAGATTAATAAATCTTGCTGATACCATTCTCAACACATTTATTAAATATTTTGATTTGTTTTCTTTAATCTTATTTTGTTTTTTTCTCAGTCTCCTGATTTTCAGCAGCTACTAATGCAGTAGAGTAGCAGGCTCTATTTATTATTTTTCACTAAAATAATACCTTGCCTTATTTTTAAACTGTTTTAATGTGAAGGAGGTATAAGTAAATATATTCAACAGAATACTGTATTAAAAAGAAAACATAATATTATAATTTTAATTAAAAACATGTCACATTTGAAAATTTTTTCCAGCTTTACTGAAGTATCACTAACAAATAAAATTGTAAGATGTTTAAAATGTACAACGTGATGATCTGATATACATATACATTGTAGAATTCCCCCCTCATCGAGTTAATTAGCATGTCCATCACCTAACATATTCACCTTTGTTTTGGAGTGAGAACATTTAAATTATACTCTCTTAGCAAATTTCAATGATGCAGTACAGTGCTATTCACTTCTGTCACCATATCAGATCATCAGATCTTATTCATCTTATAGCTGAAAGTTTGTACTTTGTACCAAGCTCTCCCTATTTTCTCCACTCCCAACCCATGGCAACCATTTTTCTACTCTCTGTTTCTAGGAGTTCAAAAAATGTGTTACATTTTTTATATTAAGAAATTGTATTTTTTGTAGTAGTCTGCCAAAGAAAGAATGTAATTCTCAGAAATTCATAAATACAATATATAGTTATTGTCTCCTATATCTTAAGCACTGAGTTAGAAACAGAGCAGTCAAAGGTAAACTAAAGGAGATTATAGCTGAAATATATAGAATATGAAAATAATGAAATCAAGTTCTCTTTTCATAAGAATATACTTAAAACAGAAGAGTAATAGGGAAGCCATGAGAGAGGTGGAGTATGTAATTCTTCCTAAGCAAGCTTGCAAAGAAAAGTGCTCACTTTAGTCATCTGTTTTCCCATCAGTTCACCTGGTAAGAAATAAATTAAAATGCAATTCCCTCTACAAATAAGTAGCTAGCATCTTACCTTGAAATGAAATGGTGCCAGGAAAAAAGAAAACAAAACAGATCCAAAAAAATTTGTTAAAATACCAAGAGAAAGTGGAAAAACAAAATTCAGAATGATGCTTCCCTATTAACCGAGAATTTTCATGTTACTGGACTTTTCTTGAAGGGTGCATATAAACTGTCCATTTCAGTGTTATCTCATCTCAGTAATGTCAACCTGGCCTCCAAAGCTTAGTGGGAGCACAGAAAAGACATTTCCTGAGGCTACACTATAACTTCCTACAATTCCTCCAGAATCCAACTAGCTCATAAAATATTAAGATGACAAGTTTTTGTTATGTCACTTTTATGAGTTTCAGAGTATCAAGTTACAGGTACATTGGTCATTTGGATGCCCTGGGCTGTCAGTCATAGATTTTAATTGCTCCTTGTGCTTAAACTGTGAACTTTTCTTTGAACCAGATAAGAAAATCTCTTTCTTTTGCTTTTTCACACAGTCTAGTGATGAATGGCTGGCTAATGAGTCTTTGACTAAACTGGTTTTGAGTTTCACTGTAGTTTCTTGAAATATAATACCTAGGAACAATTGTATTACCTAAAATCCTACAGAAATATTTCTCTAAATATGTTATTAATTTAGTTGGAATCTAGAAATTAGACATAATTTTGATCAAATAATCAAGATGTGCAGTAATGCTACCAGTTTTTGTTAGTCACCTAATGCTATACCCAAATGTTTCTAATCTTCCCACTGGGGAATCTTCCCACCTTTTCATTAGCTACTTGTGAGCAGAAGCTAGTAACATAACATAATTTGGAGGGTTCTTCATCCTTGACTTCTTGCATCAATTTTCAGTTTTGATAAATCTCTCCCATTTCTGCTCCTTTTCAACCAGATTGTTAACAGCATTTTAGGCTTTCTATGTTTCATTTTGTACATCTGCAAATTGTTCTGTACTTTGCATTAAGTCAGATGTATAAACGTGTGAAGCACGTAAATCATTTTTTAAATCATTTTCAGGAGGGAATTAATTCAAGCTGCATTATATTTCCACTGAGGTTGATGGGTTAAGGCTGAAATAAACATTTTAAATTTGCATCCTTGTTACCTGAGATATATATATATATCAGTTATATATATTTATATATAAATATATATATATATATTTACTGCATCTCAAGCTGAAGTAAGAGCAGCCTTCCACAGCAAAAGATCAAAGAGAAGTGAGGCCTTATCAGCTCCTTTTACTGACAAACCTAAATCTAAGGAAATACAACTATTCACTAGCACTACTACAAGCTGAATAGATCTAAAAATGGGAAATCTGTCATAATCACCAGACTCCCTGATTTCAGGAAATGAACAATTTCTGCCCTGAAACAATTCTATGGCAAGCTCACAGGGGTTAACAAGTCATGTCAGTGACTGTCATGGACCCTTATTTCTAATATTCATTTCCACGTGCTTCAATGAAACAGAATATTAGGAAGCACACAAGTAGAAGTAATGGATGCATAAGAAGATGTTCTTTTTAGTCAGCACTTGCTTAGCCTTTTTCTCTTCTCCAAATGGTGTCAGGCAGGATTAATATTTAAGTTTTGCAGAGAGGACTGCTTAGATTAACTGTCCAGGACATCACTGTTTTTGTTTTTGTTTTTTTTCCCTAGACATATCTACACTAAGCAGTTTCTGAATCAACTTCACTGGAAAATCTTTACCAGCAGATTTTCTCCCCCACCCAGATAAATTAGACAGAGATGAGAAAATTAAATTGTTGGCACAGGAAACATTAATTACAGAGAGTAATATAACTCTAGAAACAATATAAAACATTATTAAAGACTGAAGGCAACTTTTTGTCTCCCAAAAATAATACAAAAAAACTACAAGAGAAAAATAAAGCTACACAAAAATTATCCCATCAGAGAATACCAAAATTTAAAAAATAACTGTGAATAAAAAGTTCACACACTACACATACACACCAGTGTATGAACTTTCACACTTCTGACCCCACCCTTGCTCTGTTTCTAGGCTTTTTGGTGAGCAAAGGCAAACCATGAAAAACTGCGAGGAAGACAGAAAAAAGAAATGAGAGAAGGGAACTAATGTTGATCTAAAATTATTGTATGAAAGACTAGCCTACTCTAAGTCTGAAAATACTGAAAAGCCTTCTGATATTTAAAAGCGTGAACTAAAGGGAAGGGACCACAACATCTGCGTGATTTAAGTAAGGGGTACCTTTGAAAGGTATAGCTTCTAGGGGAGAAACAGAGAGACAAAAAAGGAGACAAATGCACCCTTAAGCTATTGGGTAGTGAAGGGAAAACATGTAAAAAAAGGAAAAGTAGGACCCGCTGAGAAAAAGAGGACTCACCAGCCCTTTCCCCAATACCAAACAAACAAGCATAAAAATGTGCCAAAGTATCTGGATGTTACTAAAACAGGAAACTTTTAAAACAACCCAATACCATAAAAATTAGGAAAAATAAAACTGGAGTCAGACGTGCTACCATTGCGCCATGAGGTCACCTAACCAATCCATATACAGCCCCCTGGTCCCTACAGGAAGATGTGATTGGCTTGTTGGAGTAATTCTGTGGCCTGGTGAGCAACTGAAACGGACTCCTCACAGAAAAAGCAGAGACTGCCCCTGCTCCTTTGTTAAGGAGGTTGTCTGGCTAGGGCACCTAATTGGCAAGAACAGAGTGAGAAGGGGCACTTACAGTTAGGCCATTCGAGTCTTCCAATTTTACCAGATGTCAAAGCAGCACAAAGGATTGGGCCTTAATTTTAGATCATCCACCACACATAATCACAGCAAAGAGAGTTGGGAAGAAATGAATTAACCTAAAAAACTTGGGAAAACAGTGTTTTAACTCTATATTGTAAGACAAAAGAAAAAAACCCTGTATTTCAGTACTGTAAACTAGTTATTCAATTTTTTTCCTCACCAGGATAGGTCATCAGTTATGAAAATGCTTTGTGTATAGCAGGATCGGACAAATAAGCAAATTTATTGTAGCTAATGAGACCGAGGTATCTCACTGGTAAAGAAACATGATATAAACAAAGAAGAGGGGAAGTCTTGAAAGACTGGGATATGAGGTAGGAGTGTTAACTCAGGATAGATAGATAGATTGACAGATACATAGATGCTTAGGTAGAGTATTAAGTGTTGATGGGCATGTGCACATGGGTTAGTACATATACATATATTTACTAACTTTCTGTGGGGAGCATCCACTAGGAAACCTCTGTAGTTGGGAGTGCGCCTAGTGCTGAGATGATGGTTTCTAATGCCCATCCTCCAATAATGGAAACCAGTGCTCCTTGGAGTAATTCCAGGACTAGGTCAAAAAAATTTGAGAAGCTTGGAATATCTCATGGTGCCAGAAAATAAGGGAGTGCTGAAAAAGATAAAAGATGGGGTATGTTGAAAGAAACTCTTAATTGCCAAAGCTGAAACTATTTGAACAACAACAACAAAAACTAGTAATGATATCATTTATAACATAATTAAAATATCCAATGTAACTTTACAATGGGGTCATGTGGCAGAAATAACCTTAACCAAATGGCAAAGGTGAACACTACCAGTAATAAGACATCAGCATTGTGTACCTCCTAATAAGATGCACTACATCAAAAACTAATGATGTAATGTATGGTGATTAACATAACATAATAAAATTAAATTAAATTAAATTAAAAAGATGCACTGAGAAGGGCTCATAATTTCTCTGATATTTTTGCCAAAATACATGACCTCAATCTAATCATGAAAAACAAACAAACACAAATTAATGGTTAAGCGTCTGCCTTCCGCTAAGGTCATGATCCTAGGGTCATGGGATCAAGTCCCGCATCGGGCTCCCTGCTCAGCGGGGAGTCTGCTTCTCCCCCTCCCTCTCCTGCTCCCCCTGCTTGTACTCTCTTGCTCTCTCTGTCAAATAAATAAATAAAATCTTTAAAAAAAAAGAATGTTTAAAATAAATAAATAAATAAATAAATAAATAAATAAATAAATAACTGGCCAGTACTCTTCAAAAGTGTCAACGTCATGAAAGACAGGAAACACTGAGGAACTGTCACATTGGAGGAGATGAAGAGACACAAGTGAATAAAATGTGGAGTCCTGGATGGGATAATGGACCAGGAAAAAAAGATATTAATGAAAAATTTGTGAAATTTGAATAAGGTCTGTATTTAGTTAATAGCAGCAATGTTAATTTCCTGATTTTGATCATTATACTATGGTCATATAAGATGTTAGCATTAGGGAAAGCTGGATTAAAGTATACAGTGACTCTCCAAACCACATTTGAAATCTTTCTGTAAGCTAAAATTATTTCAAACTAAAAAGTAAAAAAAAAAGTTTTATTTTCAACTCTGTAATGATTTTTGCATAATATCACTTCATGTAGTCAATATTTCCATATATAGAAAATTAGGCTTAGCTATAGCTAAATAACTATTGCCATTAAGCTTGTCATAAATATGGGAAAGATTTTGCATAGGGGGTTATAGGTGTTATTTATATAAGTTACAACTGTGCAAGTAATAATATTTCATCGAAACTATAATTCTCCTTCAAGCTAAGATAAAAGTCAATATGGAATGGAAAAGAAAGAACCAGCTTCAAGTCTAAAAATGGGCCCTGAGCTGTGATAAATCCAAATACATGTTAGAATTACAGAAGGAGACTTATCACTTGCACAGAACAGTATAATAATTCTATGTCTATGACATTGCCTCTTAGGTTATATTCTTTCCCAAATAGCTTGATAGAGCTGTTATCTGTCTTCATGATATTCAAAAGTTGCAACTTATCAGCCATAGAAAGATACTGAATGAGGCTAAATTTAAGAAATACACAATGTTGTCACTTTCTATATAGGGCCAGGTTAGAAGGGAGCATGGGTTTTAAATTACCCATACATTTTCTCTCCAGAGAGAGAGAGAGAGAGAGATGATAGAGAGAGATAGGTAGATAGATGAGAGAGAATGAAAGAGAGACAGATGAGACAGAAGGAGAGGGAGAGAGACACATAGAGGATGTATGGGATGCATAGATGTTATCTATAGATATAAGTAGACAGGATGTATGGAAGAGATGGGATAAATATATAAATATATAGATACAGATATATATGGATGTATATAGATATCTATCTATATCTATGGTATTGTAGGTATAGTAGAATCCTTTAACTGTTCATTAGTAAATATCTCTATGATTTTCAATTAATTTTTCAATTTTTTTCTAGGTTTTCAAGAAAGGCATCACCTTGCTTGTAGTTAGCTCTTTATCATTGGTCAATCCTTGAAACTACTGTCTCAATCTTTTAATGGGTTTTACCAGCTGGGATTGAATATTTCAGACTTATCTGTATCCACTTCTTGGGACACACTTGTGCTGATACCAAGTGGAACAGCAGGTGCAATTTCAAGAAAATTCAAATGAGCCTCTTCCTTATCCTTCTCCTCTATGCTTTTCTTTTTCATTTTCTATTTCATGATGCCCAAGTTATACACCATTGGTGGCACTAAGGAAGACTGCCAAGAATTACTCTTATCTTTACTAAAATGCAAAAAAAAAACCATTACCTCTTTAAAGTACCAGTCATCACAAGTTTCTGGAGCAAAATTAATCAAAGATTACAGCATTTGGTCTCTACACCAGCCCAAAGGTGTACATGCCATCCCTCTATGAATCTGAGGCAGTGTTAGAATATGGAAATTGGTCAATTCTGCTAGTTGCCTCCTCCCTATAAAATGAACGGGGTCAGAATTCTGTTCAGTGGCCTTGGTATGAAAAAAGGTTTGAAAGTCTAATATTTTCATCATATGTTACACACACAGTAAATGCTTAATCGATGTCAACAATAATGATAAGCAACATCACAGTTAATAGAGGATCACAACCCTTGTCTAAATGTCTGCAAGATTTTACAAGTGATACTAAATTCTTTTAAATATGTCGGGTGGTAGGGGCCTCTGGATGGCTCAGTCGGTTAAGTGGCTGCCTTCGGCTCAGGTCATGATCCCAGGGTCCTGGGATCGAGCCCCGCATCGGGCTCCCTGCTCAGCGGGAAGCCTGCTTCTCCCTCTCCCACTCCCCCTGCTTGTGTTCCCTCTCTCGCTGTCTCTCTCTCTCTGTCAAATAAATAAATAAAATCTTTAAAAAAAAATGTCGAGTGGCAAATGTGACAATGCAGAGTTACCCCATTTACCTTCTCACTATAGATGTCATTTGATTGTTTTGTTGTCTTTGCTGTGACAACCAATAGTATAGGGGATCACCTTTTTCTGGATTCATTCTCTGACTTTAATTGAGATATCATTCTATTTCTTTGTGTCTACCACATTAATTGTCTTGTTCTATGACAATGATATCTTTAGGGCCATTCTGCCATAATGATAAATATCTAAGAATCTGATGGAAGTCTCTCTGTGAAAAATCTCTCCTTTTCTGAATAATATAATAATAATAAATATCATTCCTCTATCAAGGTCATCAAAATGTGTCAAGAGTATCCAATATTTCATAATTTAACCTCTGGTAAGTTAAAAATAATGAGAATCTAAAATAAAATAAATTTGGTGGAATAAAATTTTGAAAAATTCATGTTTTTAAAGCAGGTCCTTGAATTCTTTTTAAATGTTTATTCATTAGCTCGATATGATCTAGACTTCTTTGCAAACAGACTTTATCACAGGCACATGTACTTCATCATTGCTGTTGCTCTCATTAATCTTATTTCTTTTTTCTGAAATAATACCTCCTGCTTCAACTTGTGCATTGTGAAAACAATGAAATGAAGTCTCATCAAGTTGATCTATGGGTCTCAAATGTGTTTAAGAGATTTTATAGTCTTTGTCACTTATCCATCTTTTCAATACCCTTTTTTCTATGAGGATAGAAGAATATATATTCTTAGCTACTCTTCCTTTTCAAAGAATGTTTATTATGTGAATTATAAAATTAAAGACAGAAAAAATGAAGGAAAGAAAAAAACTGAAATTGACTAGCCTATCTAAATTGACTAACACTGTTAAAAGAAGGACAGAAGAAAGTGAGGGAAGGAAGGATGGAAGAAAGGAAGAATGGGATAGGAGGGATGAAACTGGAATTAAAATAGAGCATTAAAATAAAATGATATTGGAAATGGAAAGTACCCTTGATTGAATATACCTCTGATTAAATAGTCATGGTAGACAAACTACCTGAGAATGAATCATTCACTAATTTTTATCTTGGATATAATGTTAGTGCTTCGAAACTATTTTCAATACGTTGCATGTGACATTAAGAAGAAAAACATCAGGGGGTGGATCAGTTGTTTAAGTGGCCCAGTCTTAATTTTGGTTCAGGTCATGCTCTCAGGGTTGTGAGACTGAGCCCTGTGTCGTGTCAGGCTCTGTGCTGGGCATGGAGTCTGCTTAAAATTCTCTTTCTCTCTCTGCACCCCCGCCCCTAAAAAAAAAAAAAAAAAGAGGAAAAAAAACAAATTTTTGTTCAAACTTCTGTTATAAACGTGTACAAGCACATAATGGATAACAGGGTCCTCATATTTACAGATGCTGAGATTGTGAATGGTCAAACTTATGTGAATGCTCACTGCATATGAAGATGATTTTCAATATAATTTAACTAAGGAAAAATACCAGGATTATGAATTATAAGTAGACATATGAAGTGCTTTATTATTTAAAGTTTAAAAAATTCAGTTCTCAAATATTTATAAATAATTTGGACAAATGAGAAATATGGTCAATATATAAAAATTTCTCACATATTAAAATGGACAGAATAAGCTACTTATAAGAATGGGCGCAAACAGGTAGTTTAGAAGAAGTTAATTGCAAATGACTAAAGACCCCAAGTCAGGAACAATGCTGTTGCCATTTTCACTTTTACGGTAAGCAAAAACTAGAAAAATCATTACGTCCATTGCTGGGAGGTGAAATGGTTCCTCTCGTGCACCACCAATGAGAATGCAGGTCAGCTTTTTTGGAAAGAATTCTAGCACTATTTAAGTTAAAATTTAAACTATCATGCCCTCTAACTCAGATATACCATTTTTGGGACTCTAACTTATAAAGAGGAAAAAAAAAAACATATAAGGACACAGGACATGTAAAAGGATATTTCTTTAAGTGATTTTTTTTATGTCAAAAAAAGCTGAAAAGCCTGAATATTAATAAGTAGGGAATGGCTTACCAAATAATGTGTTCCATAATCTATCTCTGTTTTTCTCATCTCTCTCTACCTCACTATCTCTAGCTCCATCTCTATCTCAATCTCTATGTAACTATATATTAATGTGAAAATAAAGGCATGCTATTTTTAAACATTAAAATTTTTTTTAATTTTAATTCTATCATAGTTAACATACAGTATTATATTAGTTTCCAGTGTACAATATAGTGATTCAGCACTTCCATACATCACCGGTGCTCATCACAGTGCCCTCTTTAATCCCACCACCTATTTCACCCATCCCCCACCCACCTCCCCTCTGGTAAGCATCAGTTTGTTCTCTATAATTAAGAGTCTGTTTTTGATTTGTCTCTCTCTTTTTCCCCACTTTGCTCCTTTGTTTTGTTTCTTAAATTCCACATATGAGTGAAATCATATGGTATTTATCTTTCTCTATTTCACTTAGCAGGATATTCTCTAGCTCAAGCCATGCCATTGCAAATGGCAAAATTTCATTCTTTTTATGGCTGAATAATATTCCATCGCATAAACACACACACACACACACACACACACACACACATCTTTATCCATTCATCTATTGATGGACACTTGGGTTGCTTCCATAATTTGACTATTGTAAATAATATTGCTATAAAAATAGGGGTTCATGTATCCCTTTGAATTAGTGTTTTTTAAATCATTTGGGGTAAATACCCAGTATTGTGATTACTAGATTATAGGGTAGGTGGTCTATTTTTAACTTTTTGAGGAACCTCCATACTGTTTTCCAGAGTGGCTTCACCTGTTTGCGTTCACCAACACTGCATGAGGGTACCTTGTTTTCCAGTCTTTGCCAACACCTATTGTTTCTTGTGCTTTTGATTTTAGCCCTTGTGACAGGTGTGAAGTAATATCTCATTGTAGTTTTAATGAGCATTTCTCTGATACTGAGTGATGTTGAGTATTTTTCATGTACCTGTTGGCCATCTGTATGTCTTCTTTGAAGAAATGTCTGTTCATGTCTTCTGTTTTTAATTGGATTATTTTTGGTTTTGGGGTGTTGAGTTTTATAAGTTCTTCATGTACTTTGAATACTAACCTTTATCCGATATGTCATTTGCAAATATCTTCTCCCATTCAGTAGGCTGCCTTTTAGTTTTGTTGATTGTTACCTTTGCTGTGCAGAAGCTTTTTATTTTGATGTAGTTTGGATAGTTTATTTTTGCTTTTGTTTCCCTTGCCTCAGGGGACATATCTAGAAAAAAGTTGCTAAGGCCAATGTCAGAGACATTACTGCCTGTGCTCCCTTCCAGGATTTTTATGGTTTCAGGGTATTACAGTTAGATCTTTAATCCTTTTTGAGATTATTTTTGTGTATGGTATAAGAAAGTGGTCCAGTTTCATTCTTTTGCATGTAGCTGACCAGTTTTCCCAACACCATTTGTTGAAGAAACTGTCTTTTTCCCATTGGATATTCTCTCCTGCTTTGCTTAAAATTAATTGACCATGTAATTGTGGGTTTATTTCTGGGTTTTCTGTTCCATTTTGTTGATTTGCGTGTCTATTCTTGTGCCAGTACCATACTGTCTTGATGACTACAGCTTTGTAATGAAACCTGAAGTCCAGAATTGTGATGCCTCCAGCTTTGCTTGTCATTTTCAAGGTTGCTTTGGCTGTTTGGGGTCTCTTGTGGTTCCATACAATTTTTAGAATTGTTTGTTCTAGCTCTGTGAAAAATGCTGTTGGTATTTCGATAGGGATTGCATTAAATGTGTAGATTGTTTTCGGTAGTATAGACATTTTCACAATATTTGTTCTTTCAATCCATGAGCATGGGATTTCTTTGTGTCACCTTCAATTTCTTTCATCAGTGTTTTATAGTTTTCAGAGTACATCTTTCACTACTTTGGTTAGGTTTATCTCTAGATATATTATTATTTTTTGGTGCAATTGTAAATGGGACTGTTTTTTTCAAATTTCTCTTTCTACTGCTTCATTATTAATGTATAAAAACACAACATATTTCTGCACTTTGATTTTGTATCCTGTGAATTTACTGAATTTGTTTATCAGTTCTAGCAGGTTTTTGGTAGAATTTTTTAGGTTTTCTATAGATAGTGTCATGTCAAAAAGTGAAAGTTTCATCTCTTCCTTACTAATTTGAATGTTCTTTATTTGCTTTTGTTGTCTGATTGCTGTGGCTAGGACTTCCAGTACGGTATTGACTAAAAGTGGTGAGAGTGGACATCCTGTCTTGTTCCTGACCTTAGAAAGAAAGTCTCCATTTTTTTCCCCTTTAGGATGACATTAGCTGTGAATTTTTCATATATGGCCTTTTATTATATTGAGGTATGTTCCTTTTAAACCTTCTTTGTCGAGGGTTTTTATCATGAATGGATGTTATACTTTGTAAATGCTTTTTCTGTGTCCATTGAAATGATCCTTTCTATTACTGATATGATGTATCACATTGACTGATTTGTGAATAGTGAACCACCCTTCCATCCTGGGAATAAATCCCACTTGATCATGGTGAATGGTTTTTTTAATGTACTATTAGATTCAGTTTGCTAGTATTTTTGCTTCTATGTTCATCAGTGATTTTGGCCTGTAGTTCTCTTTTTATGTGTGTGGTATCTTTATCTGGTTTCGGTACTGCTGGTCTCATAGAATGAATTTGGAAGTTTTCCTTTTTCTTCTGTTTTTTGGAATAGTTTGAGTAGAATATGTATTAACTCTTCTTTAAATATTTGGTAGAATTTGTGAAGCCATCAAAGCCATGATATTTTTAATCACAAAAACAAATTGAAATAAATATATTCGGATAGCGTCCTGTTTTTGTCAAAACCAACTCTGTGTGTTTGTACAAACATAGAGAATGATGTAGATATCTACATCCCACACCGTATTTCCTTCAGTGAGGTAGATTGAAGAGAAGGATAAGGGAGGCCTACTAAGTTTTTTTTTAACACATTCCTATATGATTGGATTTGTTAAATTAAGTATTATTAACTTTGTAATTAATTTAAAAAGCTAACAAAATTTAAAAATTGAAGTCTCTCTCATCTACATTCTCCTTTCTTTGGTTAATTATTATTATCTTGGTCTTCTGCTGTGCCAGAAGATATCTACTGACTTTAAATAAATACACACTCGGCCTGCACTTTGAAGTAGATTTACCTTCAATTCTGTTAGTCAGGGTCTGTTCTGATCACTTGGAAGTTCTTTCCTTTGACACTTTTCCAAGCCTATAAGTTTCAGTAGGCAAATTCTATTTATAATAGTGATTCTCAACATGGCGTGAAAAGGACAGAAAAGAATTACCCAAGGAATGCTCAACCCACACACATCCCTCCCTCCATTGGATACCTGAGCCTTTCAGCCCCTATGTGGTCAATACTATGGTGAGCCACTGTTACTAATGGGAATGTGCTTCACGACTTAGTATGTTGAATCAGAAAAGTTTGGCAGTCGCTGATCCATATAATGCTTCTGCTGAGCATCCTAAGTCAGAGATGCCCAGTTCTCTTCAGCAGATCAATTCACTCTGCTGAATAAATCCATATATTTCAACTTGAAAACTTGAAAGATAAGAATAATTTAGTTCTTACTGATATTTTAAGGCTGAGTATCATCACATACTTTGAGACTGAAAGAGAACACTTCATTTCACAAAATGGCAAACTGAAAGTCAAGAGAGTGACGTTATTTGATCAATATCTCACAAGCTAATGGTTAACTGGGATATGATTCCATTCCAGAGGATCCTGGGACTTTTATGAAGATGTGAGAAAGATTCTACTTGTCTGATGAGGAGGCCCAATCCAGGCCTGAAAGGAAGGAGGGCCTTTTCGGCATCCAGAATTGTCTTCCTTAACTCTATCTTTAAACTCTTCTTCATTTATAATGGAAACTTATTGCACTTTTGGCAGGGAAACTCTTACTGAGCTAAGCATCCTCTGTTACCTTCCTCCCTGATGCTGTTGAAATTCAAGAGCCATGGGCAGTTTGACACAGACAGTGTCAGTGTGACCCAGGCATTCTGTCATCAGGATGGCCTGTACCAGTTCTAATATGTGAGCTACTACTCAAGAACTGGTGATCCATCTGGAAGCTGCTCCCTCCACTCCCACCTGTGCCCAGTGCTGGGCCCTGTGGAGCTCAGAGTCCTAAGGCTTGGAATGATTCCCACTGTGACAGGCAAGAGAGATAAACCTTCTGGCCAGCTGGTTAAAAAGAGTACAGTATTATTTCAGGCATATATTCAGCTCAAATAGCTCTTCAGTGTGGATACCAAAGCACTGAAACTGATTCTTGGCAAAGAGCATGCCTCCATTTAACCTCATGGACATAGAGAGAGAGCAATTTTCAGTTTATTTTCCAAAGCCCTTCCCTGGTCAAAGGGGTTGGGTTGAGTTAGTGATTATTAGTGGGCAGCCAAGGCACTGTCCCAGAGCTGGAACCAGCAGAGTGAACTTGTGCATGGAGCCTAAGGCCAACCTCTGAACACAGTCTCTCTCTCTCTTTTTTTATTTTATTATGTTATGTTAATCACCATACATTACATCACAGTCTCTTAAGGGAGTGCACAGGGTCTGAGCCTAGCAGTGGAGTATGTGATGTCTGCTATTGAAGGAGACAAAGGTACAGCAAAAGACAGGGAAGTTAAAGCACAGCATCAAGAAAGAGCAGATATAAAGGTAGATACTGAGAAAGGGTTAATAGAAGGATGGAAAGAAAGCTTAGAATAAGGCAAAAGCCAATTTATAAATGTCTGTAGAAACTGGGTAAATGTGTCCATTGCATGTAGAGAAGAATCGGTGTTAAGGGTCCTTTCACCTTTTGCTTCTCACAGTGATCCTTCAAGACAGTGAAGGAACTGATGCTCAGAGAGGTAACTTTTCTAAAAGTTATCTTTAATTTTTGATTAAGAATTTTATGTAATTTTTTTTTTGCCTTTTCTTTTGGATTTTTGGGTGGAAAGAGTAAGGAGCAGACACTGAATATCCTTCAGGCCTATCACCTTCCTGAGGATGGCTGGCTGTGTGGTAAACTGGGCAGTGTGATTATGAGTATCTGTTAGCATTTTGGAGAAGAAAATCACTACCTGACTACTTCTAGTCTCCCGAGAACAACACATTTTTCTGAATATTTGAAACAAATCCATTTTCTTCCACTGAAGATCATCCTTTTCCTTTAAACTATCTTGACCAGTATTTTCCCATGTCTATATCCTCATGTCTCTGTTTGGTTTTTTTTTTATTTTAGGTCCAAATACCCCTGTTTAGAGTCCTGCAGTGGGACTCTGACTAGATTTGAACCTTGAGATTCTCACAGTTCCATCAGCACAACTCTTTAAAGAGCTGCAGGGAGCTCAGTCCTGTGTGAACTTCCATAGGCGTTACTACATGTGTTTCCCCTACCTGATAAGGGTAGTTATGAATTGTCACCAGTATTTATTGAACATTTTACTGATGCCAGACACTGCAAAAAAGTTCATATTTTACCTTATTTAATCCTTACAATTGTGCTATAAAGTATTATTTTCAATTTACATATAAAGAAAGAGAGTCTCAGAGAGGTGAGGTAACTTTCCCGAGGTAAAACAGCAATTGACAGACAGGATTTCAGTCAGGCCTGCTTAACTTTATAGCTCATCCCCCACCGTGGATGGAGAAAAGAAAGGGAAAAAAAAGGAAAAAGAAGGATATTTACTATTGAAAAACCTACATAATACAGAAAGCTATTTTAAAAATTTGAAAGGATTCCTTGAACAGCAAGACTCATTCTGTTCTTAAAAACAGAATAAAACAAAAGAATATATTCATTGCTTTCCTGGAATGTAGTGAGCTCTCATGATTTCTCCCTGCATCATGTAAAGAATTAGTCTGGTCTTCTAGTCCCTGGATATGCAATTTTATGTTGTTTTTTTTTTTTTATTTAAAGTAATTTTTTTCCTCCAGGTGAAGTGAAGTGATTTGTAAAATAGCAAAGGTCTATGCAACATTCCAAACAGCAAGGGAATTCTCCACACGTATGGGAAGCTAGTGGCTGTGATTGAAAATAAAATCGTGTCTGTATCAGCTGTTGCTGTGTGAAATTGTAAGGAAGAACATTGGATCTGGAAATTCCAATTCATGCTTTCAGTTTTTCTTTGAATATTGAAGAAAGAAGTAAAACTAATATTGACTGAAAGTCTCCTGGGCCTAGCATTTTGTTAAGTAATTTTCACAAAAGTTTCTAATTTATTGCACTCAGAACACCTTTTGCGAAATGCCTTACTATTCCTATTTTACCAAATAGAAATGCAAGATCCTGCGGCTAAAATATGACAGACCCAAGAATCAAATATATGTCTTTCTAATTTCAGAATTTGAATTAATTAGTCACATGGAAATTCTATAGATGTATAATATGACACTCCTTCAAATTATTTCATCTTCAAACTTCTAGGGAAGTTACCATCCTGATAATTTGAGAAAACTCAGCAAAAAGAGGTTATGACACATTTCTCCAATTTCTCTAGAGTTATCTGGCTCAAATATTATACACAGAAAACTATACATATGGCTATTGATTATTTTGTTTTTACATTGATAAAATCCAAAGCATTACACTGATAAAATCCAATTTTAATGGTGGCTCTCACCATATGCTTTATTTATTTAGTTAGTTTTTAGAGAGGGTGAGAGAGCAGGGTGGGGAGGGACAGAGGGAAAGGGAGAAAGAATCTTAAGCAGGGTCTATGACCATTGTAGAGCCCAATGCATGCTCGATCTCACGACCTCAAGATCATGACCTGACCCAAAATTGAGTCAGATGCTTAACTGACTGAGCCACCCAAGTGCCCCCACATGTTTTAGATTGCCAATAGGATACCCAGACACACCATAGGTACAATATCAATGTAGGTTAAAGTGAACTAAACACAAAATCTGTTTCCTAAGAGTCAGTAGTCTCTATTTGATACAGGAAAATTTTAAGAATCCATATGTGATTAGATTACAGCTTTGACTTCCATTCTAAATGCTAGTCCCTCCTCCTGGCAACTACCAATCTACTCTCTTTTCTGCAAATTTTGTGTTTTCAGATTCCACATATAAATGAGATCATAAAGCATTTATCTTTCTCTGTCTGATTTTCTTCACTTAGCAAAGTGACCTCAAGTTTCACCCATGTTGTTGCAAGTTGCAGGATTTCTGTCTTTTTTTAAAGCTGAATAACATTCCATTGTGTGTATGTGTGTGTGTACCACATTTTCCTTATCCATTAATCTGTTGATGGACACTTAGGTTTCCATGTCTTAGTTATTATAAATAATGCTGCAATGAACTTTGGAGTGCAGATATCTCTTTGGGACAGTGATTTCATTTCCTTTGGATTTATACCCAGAAGTGGGACTGCTAGCTCACATGGTAATTCTATTTTTTTTTAATTTTTTGAGGAACCTCCATACTCTTCATAGTGGCTACACCAATTTACATTCCCACCAATGGTGCACGAGGGTCCCTTTTCTTCATATCCACACTCTACAGTTCTGCAAGTCAGAAATCCAGCCTGACAGAACTGGGTTCTGAGCTCAAGGAATCACAAGATTGAAATCATGGTATCAGCCAGTATGAATCCTCATTTGGAGGCTCGGGGTGGCGGGGGGCTGCGGGGATGGGGAATCTGCTTCCAGGTTTATTCTTCTCAGTGGTAGAATTCAATTCCTTGCAGTTGGAGGACTGAGCACCCTATTTCCTTGCCATGGGTCAGCAGGGGCTGCTTTTAGTTCCTAGAGGCCACCTGCATTCCTTGCCATTTGGTTCTCTCCAACTTCACGTCAGCAATTGTGTTAAATCTTCCTACTGTTTTGAATCTCTCCCTCCCCGGGGAGCCCAGTCCCTTGTAAGAGCTCACCTTGTTAGGTCAGGCTCACCAAAGATAGATTTCCTTTCCTAAAGTCAACCAGTTTGGGTCCTTAATTGCATCTGTGAAATACCTTCACAATAGCTTCCAAATTAGTGCTTGTTTAAATACCTGGCATATAGAAGGCCATCTTGGAATTAATGACTGGAGATGGTGAAAGCCATCTCGGAATTCTGCCTGCCACACATATATTTGAGCATTTTCTTTTTTCTTTTTATTTGAACATTTTCTTAATAGTCACTTTATTACTTCAGCTCATGACATATTTTGACAAACCCAAGACTACTTCTTTTCTTGATTATGAACTCTTTGAAGGCAGCAAGCTTGTGTTACTTAGTATGGTATATCAGGAACTCACATCAATCCTTGCACAATAAATGATAGTTTGATAGATATGTGAAAACTCATATTTTCTAAAAACACTTTCAGCTTATTTAGCAAAAATGTCCATTTTTGCAGCTCAAATCCATCTGCCATTTGGATTCACAAAGAACAAGGCTAATCTCTGTTTCAAATATGTGAAATCACTAAGCGAATTTCCATGGTAGCCAAAGTTAGCAAGTAAGTTTTCTCCCCTCTCAAGTATGTGCTTCTTTACATAATCCCTGAAGAATCAAATAACAATTATAATGAACTTTGAGATCTTATTTTGAAATACACTAATTACTGAAGCACTATCTTTAATTCTTATAAATTTCCAGCTAAAACATCTCATTTCCCCCTTTGCTCTAAGGTTGAATTATTTAATTTATATTCCAAATGAGATATTTTAATCGGAGAAAATATAAATGTACTTTCTCTGAAAATAAAAGAAAAAAAGTTTTATTATAGTACTGCAACACACAAATCACAGAACAATGCAAATACCTCTACTGAAGAATAATCAGTAACTCTCAGGTTAGTAACATAGAAAGACTCTTTCAGAACCATTTAACACCTTTCTAATGTAGATTCACAATTACTCTGTGACCCTGAGTCATAACAAACCAAATTATTTTATAGGTAAACACAATCAGTATCTTGGTCCTTTTCTAGAACAAATAGGTTATTGGTAAGTTGGTACATTTCCCAGTTAATGGCATAGAATTAAATTAAAATACATTATATAAATGGTATTAACATACTCTGTGATTGAATCACTTAATTAAAGTTATGCACTACTGGGTTCATCAGCAAGTACCCAGACTGACATAGAAGCTTAGAAGATAATTTTTTTTCCTCTTTAGAAATTAGATCGGAAGTAGTGGTAATATTCAAAAGAAAAAAAAATCTACAAGATGAGTACCTCAATAGTTTGCAAAATTACTCCATCAGATAACAAGGAACAGGTTTATGATAAAGGACAAGTCTGAATCCTATACCCATACTGCCCTAGTTTTTGCCTTCTTTTCAGTGCTTAACATCTCAAAGGAGTTCTCTAAATTTCAGTTTCAGTTTCTTCACTTAATATTCACTCCTCATTCCACTCTAGTCCAGATTTTCTCTTCTCTGTATGAAAGACATCTTGCTAAAGTCATAGATGATCTCATATTATGAAATCAAATAGCCTTCCAGCAGCACACTGTTGAGCACACTTCTCTGCTGAGCTTCTGAAACATTCTATTCCCTAGGTTGCCTCTTCCAACTTCAGGTACTCCAAGTCTCTTCCGCAGGCTTATTCTCTGCCGCTAGACACTAATATTAGAATTTCTTAATACTTGGTCACGAGAAACTTGCTGTTCTCTGCTCTTTGCCTAAGCAATCTCAACTATGATTACAGTTCTATTAACAGCTGGTCCTCTTCCAGTGTCTCTGTTTCATGAATGGTACCACCAGTCATTCTGTTAATTTTAACTACTCAACATCTCCAAGAACTACCCATTCCTTTCCATTTCAGCTGTCATCACCAAAGTACAAGCCACCAGAAGATGTTACCATCACCAATACAATTCACATCCTAACTGGCCTCCCTGCCACCTTGCTTCCTCCAGATGAGTTCTCTGTACTGCTGCTAGAATGATCTTTTCAATGAATAAATACCACCACCACGATCCCTCAAAATTTAGAAATGCCTTCCCATTGTTCTTATGATTAGAATAAAATTTTAACTGGCTTTTCAAGGCTGCATCATCTTGTTCTTATTCACTTCTCCAATCTCATTCCACATCAAGATCTCACCTCAGTCTATGCTTCAGCCACACTGTTTTATTTCAGGTCCTTAAACATATGTTTCATCCTCCTCAAGGGCTTTGCAGGGCTTCCTCCCCCCCCACTCTTTAACTCAGTTAACTCCTCCTCATACTTTAGATGTCAGATCACCAGTCACTTAACAGAAAACTACCTTCCATAACTCCTCAGATGGCCCTAGATGTTATTCTTTGTAGCAAGTTACAAATTTATTCAAAGGAATTGTGGGAAATTAAACATTTAAAATAAATTCATAAGCCAACCTGCCAAGTCAACTTTGTTTTACTCATCACTCATGAGCTTTTTTTTTTTTTCTTCTTCTTCAATATTTAGCTACTTGGAATTGCTAGGCTTGGAGATTGACTTAATTTCTTGAAGAATCAATTCAATGATCCCCTCAACCTCAACTCTAATAGATAATGTTGAAAAGTCACCTATCTTGTGTCAAACGATAAATATAAAAGGAAATTCTCATGGTAACCATAGTTATACGAGTAGTATTTGCTTCCAGCTAGCCCTTTTTAGCACTCTAAACTTCTTCCTCCTGTTTGTTAAGTCCACTGAGGTAGACCAACTTGGTAACTGACCAAGCTAGAGAAGAATATACTTTCAATGGTTTTTCTCATTTTTATCATAATTATGTATTACAATTTTTAATCTTCACAATCTCACATTATGCTCCCCAGACCCAATATGTATTTGAGAAGAAAATATGTTTAAAATGTAAAATCTTTTAGGGATGCCTGGCTGGCTCAATCATATAGAACATGTGACTTTTGATCTCAGGATCATGAGTTTGAGCCCCACATCTGGTGTAGAGATTACAATAAATAAATAAATAAATAAATAAATAAATACAAAAATAAGTCCTTTAGTCTTATCACCAGAAAAATGCCTAGGAATTATAACCTAGGAATTTTTATTTTATCTAAAAAAGCATGCTTCCTTTTTACCTTATATCCCCAATGCCTAGCTCAATGCTAAGTTTAGTATTCAATTTTTAAAATATTGTTTTTTTGTGATAGGTGTAGAATACTTCATGAGAATAGTGTTCTGTGGGATATACTCTAGGAAGGTTGATTCAGAGCATGTTAGAAGAATACAAAACATCTTTAGCATCTTATACAAAGATTTAGTACATAATTATATTAACAACTATCTAAAATACATAAATAGGTTCATGAAAAATAAAAAATCTAATCCAAACAAACAGAAATCTCAGAATAAAACAAGAAGGAACACTATACTATGAGATATCATTAAAGTATGAGCAGAATCTGAATAATGCAGGAAAGGGAAAAATCCATATTAGTCTAAAGGTTTTCATCAATTTCTTAGCTAGGAAGAAATTGGAGATTATCATAAGAACTATGTATATTTGTGTTATTTTTTTGTAATTACCTTAATAGGCTGTACTGGGAGAATCACAGTGTTTAATGTTCATATTCTGAGGTGTAATTTCACTTACCATCAACTTCCTTATGACGTTCTAAGTTATAAAAACCCATCCAGATGTTACATAAGAAATCTAGCTTAAGTGAACCTTATTTGACTATTGCAGTCAAAATTCCATTGCCAATTGTAGGCAAAATCAGGCAACATCATTTCATATGCTTACACATTCCTTATGCTTATTCTTTTTACTGCCTTATCCTGCCCTATTTCTGTATGGGTAGATAATTTCAAGACAGTTTGGATATTTCTGTGAATGTTTTGATTAAAAAGAGCTACATTATAGAACTTGTTATGGAACAATTCTCTATTACTGAAAATTAATAATAATAATTTTCACCCTTCTTTCTTTCTAGTCATATAGTAACAATTCATATACAATAACTTCCCTATTCTCAAGAGATATTTTAGAAGTACTTGAAGCTATCAGAAGCTTACTACGTGAGGTCATATTCAGCAATAGGCTCACTATGGACACGGACGGACACACACATACACACACACAGTACACCTTGACTCATCCAGAGATGAACATTCAAAAATTCACACGAGTGTTTTGATCTACTGCAAGAAGACTAGAAAAGCTTTGCTTCTAGAAAATAGAAGAAAAAAGACTTCTCAATTGATTTTATGAAGTTGGTATTACCCTCATTCTGAAAGCAGAAAAAGGCAATATAATCAAAGAAAATGAGAGAACAATATCCCTTATGAATATAAATGTAAGTTTCTTAACAAAATATTATAGAATTCAGCAATATATAGGAATCATACATAAATACCAAGTAAAAATGTAAACACTCCAATTAGAAAATGAGCTAAAGAAAAAAAAATTCACCGGCGGAGCAAGATGGTGGAGGAGTAGGAGACCTAGATTTTGTCTGGTCTCAGGAATTCAGCTGAATAGGGATCAAACCATTCTGAACACCTACGAACTCAACAGGAGATCAAAGAGGAGAGTGGCAACAACTCTCTGAACAGAGAAGCGACCACTTACTGGAAGCAGGGACCCAACAAGCGGCAGAGCCGGGGAGACTCCCCTTCCTTCCCCGGGAGGAGCGGCGCGGGAGCGCACCGCAGGGATCTGCTGGGTTTGGAGACTCCACACGGGGTCGGGTGCCAGAGATAGCAACACTCGGTCACAGGCCGGGTGAGCACGGAGAGCGGCCGGAGACCGGGGACAAGGGAGTGACTGCTTCTCTCTGTGGGTGCACTGAGGAGCGGGGCCCCGAGTTCTCAGCTCCTCTGGGTGGAGATTGGGAAGCCACCATTCTTGCCCTGGTCCTCCAAGGCTGTACCGAGAGCTTGCAGGGAACAAAAGCTCCTGAGATCAAACCCGAGCAGCTTGCTTAGCCCGGACCGATAAGGGCAGGGCAATTCAGCCTCCGGCAAAGACATTTGGAAACCACAGCAACAGGCCCCTCCCCTAGAAGATCAGCACGAACAGCCAGCAAGCCAAGACCAAGTTTACCGATCAAGGAGAACGGGAGAACTCCAGCGCTAGGGGAATACTGCACATAGAATTCATGGCTTTTTTTTACCATGATTCATTAGTTCATCAAAGTTAATTTTTGTTAACTGTTTTTTTTTAATTTTTCTTTCTCCCTTTTTCAACCAACATCTTATCAATCTCTTTTTTTAAAATTTTTTTTTTATTTTTCATTTTTAGAGTCATATTTTATCCCTTCATAGTAGTTACCCTTATTTTTGGCATATATATATAAGTTGTTCACTCTTTAAAATTTTGAGATACAGTTTCTTCTAACAGATCAAAATATACCCTAAATCACTAGTGTATGGCTCTGTTCTAGTCTCCTGCCTGATCACATTCTCTCAACCCCCCTTATGCGTTTATACAGT
>NW_027397063.1:44538627-44543187 GCF_003265705.2 Callorhinus ursinus
TTTACAATTTTCATCTTTACAGCCATCTTCTATCCCTTCATTGTATCAACCCTTTTTTGTACATATATGTCTTTCTTCCTTTAAAATTTTAGGAGGCACTTTATTCTAACAGACCAAAATACGCCCAAAATCTAGTGTGTGGCATGGATCTATGCACAAGCCTGATCATATTTGATCATATTCTGCTTTTTTTGTATTGTTCTGTTTTTGTTTTTATCTTTTTTCTTTTTTTTTTCTCTTTCTTTTTTCTTTCTTTCCCTTTCTTTTCCCCTGGTTTCAGGTCTTTTCTGATTTGTATACAGTATATTTGCTGGGGACGTTGTAAACCTGTTAGCGTTTTGTTCTCTCATTCATCTATTCTCCTCTGGACAAAATGACAAGACGAAAAAAATCACCTCAGCAAAAAGAACAAGAGGTAGTACCGTCAGCCAGGGACCTACTCAATACGGACATTAGTACGAGGTCGGACCTAGATTTCAGAATCATGACTTTAAAGATACTAGCTGGGATTGAAAAAAGTGTGGAAGTTATTAGAGAAACCCTTTCTAGAGAAATAAAAGAACTAAAATCTAACCAAGTCGAAATCAAAAAGGCTATTGATGAGGTGCAATCAAAAATGGGGGCAATAACTGCTAGGATAAATGAGGCAGAAGAGAGAATCAGTGATATAGAAGACCAAATGATGGAAAATAAAGAGGCTGAGAAAAAGGGAGAGAAAAAACTACAGGATCATGAGGGCAGAATTCGAGAGATAAGCGATATGATAAGACGAAACAACATTAGAATAATTGGGATCCCAGAAGAAGAAGAAAGAGAGAGAGGGGCAGAAGGTATATTGGAGCAAATAATAGCAGAGAACTTCCCTAATGTGAGGAAGGAAACAGGCATCAAAATCCAGGAGGCACAGAGAACCCCTCTCAAAATCAATAATAATAGGTCAACACCCCGACATCTAATAGTAAAACTTACGAGTCTCAGAGACAAAGAGAAAATCCTGAAAGCAGCTCGGGAGAAGAGATATGTAACATACAATGGTAAAAATATTAGATTGGCAACAGAACTATCCACAGAGACCTGGCAGGCCAGAAAGGACTGGCATGATATCCTCAGAGAACTAAATGAGAAAAATATGCACCCAAGAATACTATATCCAGCTAGGCTGTCATTGAAAATAGAAGGAGAGATAAAAAGCTTCCAGAACAAACAAAAACTAAAGGAATTTGCAAACACAAAACCAGCCCTCCAAGAAATATTGAAAGGGGTCCTCTAAGCAAAGAGAGAGCCTAAAAGCAGCAAAGATCAGAAAGGAACACAGACAACATACAGTAACAGTCATCTTACAGGAA
This sequence comes from Callorhinus ursinus, assembly GCF_003265705.2. Lineage (NCBI taxonomy): Eukaryota > Metazoa > Chordata > Mammalia > Carnivora > Otariidae > Callorhinus > Callorhinus ursinus. Next base: position 44,539,974 of record NW_027397063.1, read on the forward strand.
ATACAATGGCACTAAATTCATACCTTTCAATAGTTACCCTGAATGTAAATGGGCTCAATGCCCCAATCAAAAGACACAGGCTATCAGATTGGATTAAAAAACAAGACCCATCCATATGCTGTCTGCAAGAGACTCATTTTAGACCCAAAGACACCCCCAGATTGAAAGTGAGGGGGTGGAAAACCATTTACCATGCTAATGGACACCAAAAGAAAGCTGGGGTGGCAATCCTTATATCAGACAAACTAGTTTTTAAAACAAAGACTGTAATAAGAGATGAGGAAGGACACTCTATCCTACTTAAAGGGTCTATCCAACAAGAAGATCTCACAATTGTAAATATCTATGCCCCGAACATGGGAGCAGCCAATTATATAAGGCAATTAATAACAAAAGCAAAGAAACACATTGACAACAATACAATAATAGTGGGGGACTTTAACACCCCCCTGACTGAAATGGACAGATCATCTAAGCAAAAGACCAACAAGGAAATAAAGACTTTAAATGACACACTGGACCAAATGGACTTCACAGACATATTCAGAACATTCCATCCCAAAGCAACAGAATACACATTCTTCTCTAGTGCCCATGGAACCTTCTCCAGAATTGATCACATCCTAGGTCACAAATCAGGTCTCAACCAGTACCAAAAGATTGGGATCATTCCCTGCATATTTTCAGACTACAATGCTTTGAAACTAGAACTCAATCACAAAAGGAAAATCGGAAAGAACTCAAATACATGGAGGCTAAAGAGCATCCTACTAAAGAATGAATGGGTCAACCAGGAAATTAAAGAAGAATTAAAAAAATTCGTGGAAACCAATGAAAATGAAAACACAACTGTCCAAAATCTTTGGGATACAGCAAAGGCAGTCCTGAGAGGAAAGTATATAGCAATACAAGCCTTTCTCAAGAAACAAGAAAGGTCTCAAATACACAACCTAACCCTACACCTAAAGGAGCTGGAGAAAGAACAGCAAATAAAGCCTAAACCCAGCAGGAGAAGAGAAATCATAAAGATCAGAGCAGAAATCAATGAAATAGAAACCAAAAGAACAGTAGAACAGATCAACGAAACTAGGAGCTGGTTCTTTGAAAGAATTAACAAGATTGATAAACCCCTGGCCAGACTGATCAAAAAGAAAAGAGAAATGACCCAAATCAACAAAATCATGAATGAAAGAGGAGAGATCACAACCAACACCAAAGAAATACAAACAATTATAAGAACATATTATGAGCAACTCTATGCCAGCAAATTAGATAACCTGGAAGAAATGGATGCATTCCCAGAGATGTATCAACTACCAAAACTGAACCAGGAAGAAATAGAAAACCTGAACAGACCTATAACCACTAAGGAAATTGAAACAGTCATCAAAAATCTCCCAAGAAACAAAAGCCCAGGGCCAGATGGCTTGCCAGGGGAATTCTATCAGACATTTAAAGAAGAATTAATACGTATTCTCCTGAAACTGTTCCAAAAAATAGAAATGGAAGGGAAACTTCCAAATTCATTTTATGAGGCCACCATTACCTTGATCCCAAAACCAGACAAAGACCCCATCAAAAAGGAGAATTACAGGCCAATATCCTTGATGAACATGGATGCAAAAATTCTCAGCAAAATACTAGCCAATAGGATCCAACAGTACATTAGAAGGATTATTTACCACGACCAAGTGGGATTTATTCCTGGGCTGCAAGGCTGGTTCAACATCCGCAAATCAATCAACGTGATACAATACATTAACAAAAGAAAGAATAAGAATCATATGATCCTCTCAATAGATGCAGAAAAAGCATTTGACAAATACAGCATCCTTTCTTGATCAAAACTCTTCAGAGTATAGGGATAGAGGGTACATACCTCAATATCATAAAAGCCATCTACGAAAAACCTACAGCGAATATCATTCTCAATGGGGAAAAGCTGAGAGCTTTTCCCCTAAGGTCAGGAATGCGGCAGGGATGTCCACTCTCACCACTGCTATTCAACATAGTATTAGAAGTCCTAGCCACAGCAATCAGACAAGAAAAAGAAATCAAAGGCATCCAAATCGGCAAAGAGGAAGTCAAACTCTCACTCGTTGCAGATGATATGATACTGTATGTGGAAAACCCAAAAGACTCCACCCCAAAACTGCTAGAACTCATACAGGAATTCAGTAAAGTAGCAGGCTATAAAATCAATGCACAGAAATCAGTGGCATTCCTATACACCAACAACAAGACAGAAGAGAGACAAATCAAGGAGTCGATCCCATTCACAATTGCACCCAAAACCATAAGATACCTAGGAATAAATTTAACCAAAGAGGCAAAGGATCTGTACTCAGAAAACTATAAAATACTCAGGAAAGAAATTGAAGAAGACACAAAGAAATGGAAAAACGTTCCATGCTCATGGATTGGGAGAACCAACATTGTGAAGATGTCAATGCTACCTAGAGCAATCTACACATTCAATGCAATCCCCATCAAAATACCATCCACTTTTTTCAAAGAAATGGAACAAATAATCCTAAAATTTGTATGGAACCAGAAGAGACCCCGAATAGCCAGAGGAATATTGAAAAAGAAAAGCAAAGCTGGCGGCATCACAATTCCGGACTTCCAGCTCTATTACAAAGCTGTCATCATCAAGACAGTATGGTACTGGCACAAAAATAGACACATAGATCAATGGAACAGAATAGAGAGCCCAGAAATGGACCCTCAACTCTATGGTCAACTTATCTTTGACAAAGCAGGAAAGAATGTCCAATGGAAAAATGACAGTCTCTTCAACAAATGGTGTTGGGAAAATTGGACAGCCACATGCAGAAGAATGAAACTGGACCATTTCCTTACACCACACACAAAAATAGACTCCAAATGGTTGAAAGACCTAAACGCGAGACAGGAGTCCATCAAAATCCTAAAGGAGAACACAGGTAGCAACCTCTTCGACCTCAGCCACAGCAACTTCTTCCTAGAAACATCGCCAAAGGCACGGGAAGCCAGGGCAAAAATGAACTATTGGGATTTCATCAAGATAAAAAACTTTTGCACAGCAAAAGAAACAGTCCACAAAACCAAAAGACAACCGACAGACCTAGAGATATAGCCAAAGGCACGGGAAGCCAGGGCAAAAATGAACTATTGGGATTTCATCAAGATAAAAAACTTTTGCACAGCAAAAGAAACAGTCCACAAAACCAAA
>NW_027397063.1:44543287-44545222 GCF_003265705.2 Callorhinus ursinus
GCAAAAATGAACTATTGGGATTTCATCAAGATAAAAAGCTTTTGCACAGCAAAAGAAACAGTCCACAAAACCAAAAGACAACCGACAGAATGGGAGAAAATATTTGCAAACGACATATCAGATAAAGGGCTAGTATCCAAAATCTATAAAGAACTTATCAAACTCAACACCCAAAGAACAAATAATCCAATCAAGAAATGGGCAGAAGACATGAACAGACATTTCTCCAAAGAAGACATCCAAATGGCCAACAGGCACATGAAAAAGTGCTCAACATCACTCGGCATCAGGGAAATCCAAATCAAAACCTCAATGAGATACCACCTCACACCAGTCAGAATGGCTAAAATTAACAAGTCAGGGAACGACAGATGTTGGCGGGGATGTGGAGAAAGGGGAACCCTCCTACACTGTTGGTGGGAATGCAAGCTGGTGCAACCCCTCTGGAAAACAGTATGGAGGTTCCTCAAACAGTTGAAATTAGAGCTACCATTCGATCCAGCAATTGCACTACTGAGTATTTACCCCAAAGATACAAATGTAGGGACCCGAAGGGGTACGTGCACCCCAATGTTTATAGCAGCAATGTCCACAATAGCCAAACTGTGGAAAGAGCCAAGATGTCCATCGACAGATGAATGGCTAAAGAAGATGTGGTATATATACACGACGGAATATTATGCAGCCATCAAAAGGAATGAGATCTTGCCATTTGCAATGACGTGGATGGAACTGGAGGGTGTTATGCTTAGTGAAATAAGTCATTCAGAGAAAGACAAGTATCATATTACCTCACTGATATGAGGAATTCTTAATCTCAGGAACAAACTGAGTGTTACTGGAGTGTTGGGGTGGGAGGGATGGGGTGGCTGGGTGATAGACATTGGGGAGGGTATGTGCTACGGTGAGCGCTGTGAATTGTGCAAGACTGTTGAATCACAGATCTGTACTTCTGAAACAAATAACACAACATATTTTAAGAAAAAAGAAAAAGAAGAAGATAGCAGGAGAGGAAGAATGAAGGGGAGTAAGTCAGAGGGGGAGACGAACCATGAGAGATGATGGACTCTGAAAAACAAACTGAGGGTTCTAGACGGGAGGAGGGTAGGGGGATGGGTTAGCCTGGTGATGGGTATTAAAGAGGGCACATTCTGCATGTAGCCCTGGGTGTTATGAACAAACAATGAATCATGGAACACTACATCAAAAACAAATGATGTAATATATGGTGATTAACATAACAATAAAAAATTTTAAAAAAAAGAAAAGAAAATTCACCAAAGATGATATGTAGATGGAAAATAAGCATATGAAGCAATGTTAAATGACTTAGAAATTAGGAAAATGTGATTAAAACCGCAATAAGATATCAATATACACCTATCACAATGGCCAAAATAAAATATTTTGGCAACATTAAATGCTGGCAAAAATGTGGAAAAACTGGATTCCTCATACATTGCTTGTGGGAATGCAAATCCACACTCGAAAACAGCTTCCCAGTTTCTTAAAAACTAAACATGTAACTATCATATGACTAGTAACTGCCTTCTGTCATATATCTCAGAGAAATGAAGACTTAATGTCATGCAAAAGCCTGTACATGAATTTTATGGTACTTTTATTCATATTAGCCCAAAACTGGAAACAATTCAAATGACCTTTAACAGGTAAGTAGTTAAAGAGACCATGGTACATTTACCATGGGATACTACTAAGCAATAAAAATGAACTATAGATACACACAAAAATTTAGATGAATCTCTAGAAAATTATGCTGAGTGAAAAAAACCAATCCCCCAAAGTGTACATACTGCATGATTCTACCTACATAATATTCTTGAAATGACAAGTTACAGAAAACAGATTAGCAGTTACAGGAGTCAAGAAAGAGGTGGGACATAATATAGAAACAAATTCACCACACACACAGAC